>NW_011494917.1:914663-919235 GCF_000754665.1 Bison bison bison | reverse complement strand
ATACATCAATAACCTCAGATATGCATATGACACCACCCTTATGACAGAAAGTAAAGAGGGACTAAAGAGCCTCTTGATGAAAGTAAAAGAGGAGAGTGAAAAAGTTCACTTAAAGCTCCACATTCAGAAAACTAAGATCATGGCATCTGGTCCCATCACTTCATGGCAAACAGATGGGGAAACAGTGGAAACAGTGGCTGACTTTATTTTTCTGGGCTCCAAAATCACTGCAGATGGTGATTGCAGCCATGAAATTGAAAGACGCTTACTCCTTGGAAGGAAAGCATATGCAACCTAATATGCAACCTAGACTGCATATTAAAAAGCAGAGATATTACTTTGTCAACAAAGGTCCATCTAGTAAAGGCTATGGTTTTTCCAGTAGTCATGTATGGATGTGAGAGTTGGACTGTGAAGAAAGCTGAGCACCGAAGAATTGATTCTTTTGAATTGTGGTGTTGAAGAAGACTCTTGTGAGTCCCTTGGACTGCAAGGAGATCCAACAAGTCCATCCTAAAGGAAATCAGTCCTGAATATTCATTGGAAGGGCTGATGTTGAAGCTGAAACTCCAATACTGATGCAAAGAGCTGGCTCATTTTAAAAGACCCTGATGGTGAGAAAGACTGAGGGCAGGAGGAGAAGGGGACGACAGAGGATGAGATGATTGGGTGGCATCACTGACTCAATGGACATGGGTTTTGGTAGACTCCGGGAGTTGGTGATGGACAGAGAGGCCTGGCATGCTGCGGTTCATGGGGTCGCAGAGAGTCGGACATGACTGAGTGACTGAACTGAACCGAACTGAGACAATGTCAAGAGGACTAATATTTGCCCCAGAATGAGAAGAGAGAGGCAGAAAATTATTTGATAGAATAATGGCTGAAAACATCCCTAACCTGAGGAAAGAAACATATCCAGGTCCAGGAAGCACAGAGTTCCAAACAAGATGAACCCAAAGAAATGAAGTGAAGTGAAAGTTGTTCAGTCATGTCTGACTCTTTGCGAACCCCATGAACTATACAGTTCATGGAATTCTCCAGGCCAGGATACTGGAGTGGGTAGCCTTTCCCTTCTCCAGGAAATCTTCCCAACCCAGGGATCCAACCCAGGTCTCCCACGTTGCAGGCAGATTCTTTACCAGTTGAGTCAGAAGGGAAGCCCAAGAATACTGGAGTGGGTATCCTATCCCGTCTCCAGCAGATCTTCCCTTCCTAGAAAGCAAACCACGGTCCCTGCATTGCAAGTGGATTCTTTACCATCTAAGCTATCAGGGAAACCTGAACCCAGAGAGACCCACACTAAGACATATCATAATTAAAATGGCAAAAGTTAAATTTCATATCAAAAAGAGAAAAGCAGTCATATACAAGGGAACTTTTCAGCAGAAACTTGAAGGCCAGAAAGGTATGGGATGATATAGTTAAAGATCTGAAAGGAAAAACTCTACAACTAAGTATACTCTACTTGACAAGAATATCATTCAGAATTTAAGGAGAGGTAGAATTTCTCAAAAAATGAAGAGATCATCACCACTAAACTGATTTTGCACAAATCATTAAAGACTTTCTTTAAGAAAAAAAGGTTTATAATAAGAAATAAGAGGAAAATACATGAAGGAAATAAATCTCCTTGGTAAAGGTAAATATATAGTTTAGGCAGTGGATCAAGCACTTAAAAGTTAGTATTACAAAGGGTAAACATCAGTAAAATAAACTATAAAAAACAGTTAAGGGATACAGATAAAGATGTAAAACATGACAGTAAATATAAAATGTGGGGGTAGATTAAAATGTAAATCTTTTAGAGTGTATTTTAATTTAAATGATCACCAGTTTAAAACAAATAGATAACGTGTCTGTTGATATAAAGGATCCTTACAACAACCACAAACGAGACAAAATGAAATAAAACAAAACAAAAAATTACAGTGAATACACCAAAAAAAAAAGAAAAGAACCTAAATATGACGCTAAAAAATTTACATCAAGCCACAAAGGTAAAGACTAGAAGAAGAAGAAAACAACAGATAAGAACTACAAAAACAAGCAGAAAAACAAGTAATGAAATGGCAATTAATACATACCCGTAAATAATCACTTTAAATATAATTCAACTAAATGTTTCAATCAAAAGACATAGGGTATCTGAATGGATAAAAAGTGAAGCTCCATCTATGTGCTGCCTGTAAGAGACTCACTTCAGAGCTATAATCACACACAAAGTGAGGGAATATTAAAGGGTTTCCATGCAAATGGAAATAACAAAAAAGTTGAGGTGGCAATATTCATATCAACTTTTAGAACAAAGTCTATAACAAAAGATAAAGCAGAGTGTTATATAATAATAAAGGGGTCACTACAAGAGGAGAATATATGTGCAGTTAACATGGGAGCACCTAAGTATATAAACAAATATTAACAGAAACAAAGAAAGAAATTAACAGCAGTACAATAATAGCAGGAAACTTTAATACCCCACTTATATCAATGGATAGATCAGCCAGAGAAAAAAATCAATAATGAAGCTATGACCTTAAATGATATATTAGACCAAATATCTTAATATATAGAGAGAGAACATTCTACCCCAAAGCAACAGGATACACAGACTTTTTAAGTGCACATGGACCTCTCTCTAGGATAGATCATGTGCTAGGCCACAAAACAAGTCTCAAAGAATTTAAGAAGATTGGAATCGTATCAAACATCTTTTCCAACCACAACGGCATGAAACTAGAAATCAATTTCAGGAAGAAAAAAACCGCACACACGTAGAGACTAAACAAGATGCTACTAAACAACCAATGAGTCGAAGAAATCAGAAAAGATATCAAAGAATACCTTGAGACGAAAGAAAAATAGAAACACGACTTTCCAAAATCTATGGGACAAAGCAAAAGCAGTCTTAAGAAAGGAATTTACAGTGATATAGGCCTGCCTCAAGAAACAGGAAAAATCTCACATAAATGACCTAACTTTCCTCCTAAAGAAATTAGAAAAAAATGTATTTTTGTAACATTTTGCTCCATTTGCTTTATTATTTGCTCTTAATGATGCTAAAGCTGAAACTCCAGTGCTTTGGCCACCTCATGCGAAGAGTTGACTCATTGGAAAAGACCCTGATGCTGGGAGGGATTGAGGGCAGGAGGAGAAGGGGACGACAGAGGATGAGATGGCTGGATGGCATCACTGACTCGATGGACGTGAGTCTGAGTGAACTCTGGGAGTTGGTGATGGACAGGGAGGCCTGGCGTGCTGTGATTCATGGGATCACAAAGAGTCAGACACGACTGAGCAACCGAACAACTGAACTGAACTGAATCTCTCTAGTTCTGTCTCTCATAATTTATTGTCATATTTAAATATGTTAGTGCTCCAATAGTCCCATATTTGGCCAGTGAGAGCACTTCAAGGGGGCACTTGCTTCCTTTTATCATGTTCCCAGCGCTTCTTTAAGCAGTTCCTTAATTTCTGGCAAAGCAAGACATTCCAGACTCAGCCACACTATTCCAACCCTGAAATCAGCCACTTCTGCGGAGTAGTCCTTGTTCCTTTTAATGAGGAAATTAAATATCTGCATTATAATCAGTTGATGTTTTAAGAGTATAAATGTATATTAGAGCACATGGTCATTCTTTGGATGGATAAAGTCACTTTAAACCAGAAAGTTCCAGAAAATTTCTTAAACAGTGATTAGGGAACAGAATCAGGAGTAAAGTCAGATCTTCTAACTCACAAATATCCATTCTTTCTATTTTACAACTTTTCAACCTGCATATAGTACTCAACAATAACATATGTTAAGTTTCATGTTGTTGATTTTTTTTTTCCTGATCGTTTAAACATCCTGAGATGTCTATTTATTAACCAGTCTCTTCACTGTATACTCAGTCCTCACTCAAATACTTTAAAAGTAAGTTTCTTACTGAGATTGGGTCTTTTTCCAACTTCATGGGAGATTTCTTGGGCTGAGTTATAAATCTTTGAATAATGAGATTTTTAATGAAACCAGGGCTAGCACATCATTAACTGTGGAGAGAGAATGTTACTGTTATAATCACTATTTTAGGGGAACTTAATGGAAAAATACAGAATATTGGAAATGGTTCCTTATTATTATTTAATTTATCAAAACCCCCATCATTTATGCCACATTTTAAATGAGGTGGAATAGTTTTTAAAGATGCTATAGAGATCGTTATGAAAGCACTGAGAAGCCAAATATAGTGAGGGCAGAGTGAGAGAGGAAGAACAGGAGGAAAAAAAGAATGGCTAAACTTGGTGTGAATACAGGTGCTGGCAGCACACATCAGCTTAGCCCACTGTCAACAATCCATCGGGGAACACAATGTGAAAGTTAAAATGGGACTGAGATAGGTGTGTGGACAGTTCTCCATCCATAACATCCATCCATCCCAAGGCACCACCTGTTACATCTTCAGTCTTTTTGTAAGTATCAGCAATAGAGGTAAATTAAGCCATGAAATCAAAAGACGCTTACTCCTTGGAAGGAAAGTTATGACCAACCTAGATAGCATATTCAAAAGCAGAGACATTACTTTGCCAACAAAG
>NW_011494917.1:914334-914563 GCF_000754665.1 Bison bison bison | reverse complement strand
GGTTCGACTCTTTGCGACCCCACGAATTGCAGCACACCAGGCCTTCCTGTCCATCACCAACTCCTGGAGTTCACCCAAACCCATGTCCATCAAGTCGATGATGCCATCCAACCATCTCATCCTCTGTCGTCCCCTTCTCATCTTGCCCTCAATATTTCCCAGCATCAGGGTCTTTTCCAATGAGTCAGCTCTTCGCATCAGGTGGCCAAAGTATTGGAGTTTCAGCCTC
>NW_011494917.1:912856-914234 GCF_000754665.1 Bison bison bison | reverse complement strand
GGAAAGTTATGACCAACCTAGATAGCATATTCAAAAGCAGAGACATTACTTTGCCAACAAAGATCCGTCTAGTCAAGGCTATGGTTTTTCCAGTGGTCACGTATGGATGCGAGAGCTGGACTGTGAAGAAAGCTGAGTGCCGAAGAATTGATGCTTTTGAACTGTGGTGTTGGAGAAGACTCTTGAGAGTCCCTTGGACTGCAAGGAGATCCAACCAGTCCATTCTAAAGGAGATCAGTCTTGGGTGTTCTTTGGAAGGAATGATGCTGAAGCTGAAACTCCAGTACTTTGGCCACCTCATGTGAAGAGTTGACTCATTGGAAAAGACTCTGATGCTGGGAGGGATTGAGGGCAGGAGGAGAAGGGGATGACAGAGGATGAGATGGCTGGATGGCATCGCTGACTCAATGGATGTGAGTTTGAGTGAACTCCAGAAGTTGGTGATGGACAGGCAGGCCTGGTGTGCTGCAATTCATGGGGTCACAAAGAGTTGGACACGACTGAGCAACTGAACTGAACTGAACTGAAGCAAATGAGCAGCTAAAATGGAAGTTCCCAGGAAGGAGGAAAAGTTAACAGAGATACGGCAATACGGTGTCAAAGAAACAAAGGCTAAAGGCCCAAGTCACAGAGTGAGTGGGCTTTGGGTGAGAGCATGGAAAACCAAGAAGGCTAATGGCTTTATGGTGGCTCATAGTTTTAGGAGCTGCTGATGGCCGACAAAAAAATGCCTCTGATTTCCTTATTAAGGAGAAGAAGGATGCACAGATAGTCTTGGACACCCTCTGAAAGGAAAAGGAGCCAAAGTGACACGGCTACAATGATGCCTCCATTCACGAATCCCCTAAGATTGGCGTTCCCTTGAACAAAGTTGGCTGAGGCACCTGGGGAAGCTCCAGTCTCTATGTTGGCTGCTGGGGAGGTAGCACAAGAGGGTCTAGTGCAGCCCAGCTAAAAGGAGGGCCAAGTTACCAAGACTTCTAGAGCTGAATTAGCCAAGAAGGCACCTACCCCACATAGGAACCATGCCTGCACAGGCTCAGAGAGCAAGGAAACCTATACCTTTTGTGACACTTTTGACAATGAAGTGTTAGCCAGACCATAGAGGCAGGGAGGGTCCTTCTACCTAGATCTTGATCTTTGGTGCTTCTTGCTGTACTCTTTTGCTTGGATCCCAATCTCTGGAACTTTCTTAACTTTAAAAAAAAAATTAATTTATTCAATTGGAGGCTAATTACTTTACAATATTGTAGTGGTTTTTGCCATACATTGACATGAATCAGCCATGGGTATACATGTGACCCCATCCTGAACCCCCCCTCCCACCTCCCTCCTCATCCCATTCCTCAGGGTCATCCCAGTGCACCAGCCCCTGAGC
>NW_011494917.1:911496-912756 GCF_000754665.1 Bison bison bison | reverse complement strand
CTTCCAAGGAGTAAGTGTCCTTTAATTTCATGGCTGCAGTCACCATCTGCAGTGATTTGGGAGCCCAGAAAAATAAAGTCAGCCACTGTTTCCCCATCTATCTGCCATGAAGTGATGGGACTGGATGCCATGATCTTCGTTTTCTGAATGTTGAGCTTTAAGCCAACTTTTTCACTCTCCACTTTCACTTTCATCAAGAGGCTCTTTAGTTCTTCTTTACTTTCTGCCATAAGGGTTATGTGTTAGTATACTGTATTGGTGTTTTTCTTTCTGACTTACTTCACTCTGTATAATAGGCTCTAGTTTCATCCACCTCATTAGAACTGATTCAAATGCACTCTTCTTAATGGCTAATATTCCATTGTGTATATGTACCACAGCTTTCTTATCCATTCATCTGCTGATGGACATCTGGGTTGCTTCCATGTCCTGAGTATTGTAAACAGTGCTGAGATGAACATTGGGGTACACATGTCTCTTTCAATTCTGATTGGAACTTTCTTAACTTAATTCCTTTCTTTCTTGTTCCTTTCCTGTCTCCCCAGCCCCTCCCCATAGACCTATAGGAAACTCATCCTCCTCCCAGACCATAATCAGACACAAATCTTCCCCTTGGTCATGATAATCCCAAGTAGCTTTTCCATGGAGCACTGTCGGCCTTGTCACAGTCCCCACTCTGGCCATGCATTCCAGCATGGGCTCCTGCATTATTTTTCCCACCAGTCTCCTGTTAATAACTGGCTTCCTGATTTTTCTGCCTCAGCCTCAGCATACAGAGGCTGTATGCTTTCCTTCCCAGGATTCTTCCTTCTCAGGGAATGGAACCACATCCCCTCCTGACAAATCTTCCTGGGTTTGACCATCACTGTGCTTGGAGTTCTGCCTATTTCCAGCTACCTGACATCCCTTCCACCATCCAAAGCTTCCATCTGCAGGTGGAGATCTTGGCCAATTGCACACCTGTTGTCAACTGCTTGCCCCTGGCTACAGGGACCATCCTTGACATACTCTCTCCAACCACTCTCCCCTTGGTCAGGCCTCTGGGCTTCAGTGCTTGCAGAGGCTTTCCTCATCGGGGCCATGGTTGTGACTGAGGCTTGTGTCTAGAAACAGGTAAACTGTGCCAGCTGAGTGCAAATACATGGCAAGGAATGTTCCAGCAATACAGACACATTCAAAAGAAGAAGTGTCCCGGCAGAGACTAGGCAGCATCCAAATTGTCCAAAATTCAGACTCTTAGGAGTAGTTTCAATTGATTTC
>NW_011494917.1:911051-911396 GCF_000754665.1 Bison bison bison | reverse complement strand
CCCACCTCCCTCCTCATCCCATTCCTCAGGGTCATCCCAGTGCACCAGCCCCTGAGCACCCTGTCTCATGCATCGAACCTGGGCTGGCAATCTGTTTCACATATGGTAATATACATGTTTCAGTGCTATTCTCCCAAATCATCCCACCCTCGCCCTCTCCCACAGAATCCAAAAGACTGTTCTTTACATCTGTGTCCCTTGCTGTTTCGCATATAGGGTCATCGTTACCATCTTTCTAAATTCCATATATATCAGTTCAGTTCAGTTGCTCAGTCAGGTTCGACTCTTTGCGACCCCACGAATTGCAGCACACCAGGCCTTCCTGTCCATCACCAACTCCTGGAG
>NW_011494917.1:896383-909511 GCF_000754665.1 Bison bison bison | reverse complement strand
GAGTAAGCATCTTTTAATTTCATGGCTGCAGTCACGATCTGCAGTGATTTTGGAGCCCAAAAAAATAAAGTCTGCCACTGTTTCCACTGTTTCCCCATCTATTTCCCGTGAAGTGATGGGACTAGATACCATGATCTTCGTTTTCCGAATGTTGAGCTTTAAGCCAACTGTTTCACTCTCCACTTTCACTTTCATCAAGAGGCTTTTTAGTCCCTCTTCACTTTCTGCCCTAAGGGTGGTGCAGTGCAGTTAGTTCTAAGGAAAGTTCAGGAAGGCCACTGGGGCAAAGTTGTTTGTCAGACGGATATGACATTTCCTGGGAATGGGCTGCCTTACTATTCCTGTGATGTTTACCAGGGAGCAGCCCATAAGAAGGTGGCCTCAGCTCAGGTACAGAAAAGCAGAGGGCCATCAGTAGAGTATACTCCCTGCAACCAGAGACTTGGGAGGCCAATTCTTGCGTCCATGATATAAAGTGACTAACCCAGACTCTCACAAGCTGTTTATATGTTCATATCCTGTCAACTACCAATTGAGATTTAAGGAAATTTAACTCCCCCAAAACCTTCAGGCAGAGAGGTAAAAGTAATCCACTAATAAAGGGGTAAAGAAAGGGTAATAAGAATAGCTACCCTTTTTGGGGTTTCCCTGGTGGCTCAGCTGGTAAAGAATCTGCCTGCAATGTGGGATACCTGAGTTCGACCCCTGGGTTGGGAAGATCCCCTGGAGAAGGGAAAGGTTACCCACTCACTATGAACAAAGCTAGTGGAGGTGATGGAATTCCAGGTGAGGTATTTCATGTCCTAAAAGAAGATGCTGTGAAAGTGCTGCACTCAATATGCCAGCAAATTTGGAAAACTCAGCAGTGGCCACAGGACTGGAAAAGGTCAGTTTGCATTCCAGTCCCAAAGAAAGGCAATGCCAAAGAATGCTCAAACTAAGGCACAATTGCACTCATCTCACACACTAGTAAAGTAATGCTCAAAATTCTCCAAGCCAGGCTTCAACAATACGTGAACCATGAACTTCCAGATGTTCAAGTTGGATTTAGAATAGAAAAGGCAGAGGAAGCAGAGATCAAATTGCCAACATCCGTTGGATCATTGAAAAAGCAAGAGTTCAAGAAAAACATCTATTTCTGTTTTACTGACTATGCCAAAGCCTTAGAGTGTTTGGTCACCACAAACTGTGGAAAATTCTGAAAGAGATGGGAATACCAGAGACCATGTGACCTGCCTCTTGAGAAATCCATATGCAGGTCAGAAAGCAACAGTTAGAACTGGACATGGAACAACAGACTGGTTCCACACAGGAAAAGGAGTTCGTCAAGGCTGTATATTGTCACTGCACTTATTTAACATATATGCAGAGTACATCATGAGAAACTCTGGGCTAGAGGAAGCACAAGCTGGAATCAAGATTGCGGGAGAAATATCAATAACCTCAAATATGCAGATGACACCACCTTTATGACAGAAAGTGAAGAACTAAAGAGCCTCTTGATGAAAGTGAAAGAGGAGAGTGAAAAAGTTGGCTTAAAGTTCAGCATTTACAAAACTAAAATCATGGCATCTGGTCTCATCACTTCATGGCAAATAGATGGGGAAACAGTGGAAACAGTGGCAGACTTTATTTCCTGGGCTCCAAAATCACTGCAGATGGTGACTGCAGCCATGAAATTAAAAGACGCTTACTCTTTGGAAGGAAAGTTACGACCAACCTAGATAACATATTCAAAAGCAAAGACATTACTTTGCCAACAAAGGTCCATCTAGTCAAGGCTATGGTTTTTCCAGTAGTCATGTATGGATGTGAGAGTTGGACTGTGAAGAAGGCTGAGCACCGAAGAATTGATGCTTTTGAACTGTGGTGTTGGAGAAGACTCTTAAGAGTCCCATGGACTGCAAGGAAATCCAACCAGTCCATCCTAAAGGAAATCAGTCCTGAATATTCATTGGAAGGACTGATGTTAAAGCTGAAACTCCAAATCTTTGGCCACCTGATACGAAGAGCTGACTCATTGGAAAAGACCGTGATGCTGGGAAAGATTGAAAGTGGGAGGAGAAGGGGGCAACAGAGGATGAGATGGCTGGATGGCATCACTGACTCAATGGGCATGAGCTTGAGTAAACTCCTGGAGTTGGTGATGGACAGGGAGGTCTGCTGTGCTGCATTGCAGTACATGGGGTCGCAAAGAGTCAGACACTACTGAGTGACTGAATTGAACTGAACCCACTCTAGTATTCTGGCCTGGAGAATTCCATGAACTCTACAGTCCATGGGGTCGCAAAGAGTCAGACATGACTGAATGACTTTCACTTCACTTTCACCCTTTATTTAGCACCCATCAAACAGGAGGCATTTTATATCCTTATCTGTAATCCTTACAACAACTTTGAAAAGTCCTTTTACCAATGAGAGCATGTTTGAATGGGCTAAGTGCTTATCTAAAGTCGCACAGCCAGCATGTTGAGTAGCCAGTATTTGAGTCCATACCTTTGTTCCAAAGTCCTGATTTTTCTACTCTGTCATACTGAAAAGGGGAAGAGAAGACAGCAATTATGTCAGAAAACAGGCTGAGGAAAGTCGCTACAATGAGCACGAAACTTAACCCTGAACATACAGGCAGTCAAGGAAAAGCGAAAGATGCTGGGTTATGCTGTCTTTGACTTTTAAAAGAAACACACGAGAAGGTAGCAAGAGAAGGTAAAACGTTCTCCTAACCTGAAAATAAAGTCAGTTGAGAAACACTTGAAAGAAAGAAGTGGTAATGGATGAATTGTGTGTTTGCGGTAACTGTAATGTTAGTCGTGTGCTAGTGCGTATGTGCATAAGTTAAGCTCACTTAGCAGGGACCTACTCTTAAGATGGGCTTCCCTGGTGGTTCAGCAGTAAAGAATCCACCTGCCAATGCAGGAGACACGGATTCAATCCCTGGGTTGGGAAGATCCCGTGGAGAAGAAAATGGCAACCCACTCCAGTATTCTTGCCTGGAAAATCCCATGGACAGAAGAGGCTGGCAGGCTACAGTCCATGAGATCCAAAGAGTCTGACACAACTGAGCAACTTAACAAGAACAGCCCTTAAGATGGGTGAGTAGTAGGGATTCAGGCTCTATTTCTTTCCATGTCTGTGCAGTAAAGGCTTAACTTGACAGACAGGGGTGCCTGAACATAGAGCACATCCAAGAAAGGACTGGTCCTTAAGTGGCTTCTGAGACGTCACCTCTGGGCCCATAAAACATCCTACCTGATAGCCATGTCATTGTGTACCTGGACCTTAAGCCACAATAGATCATTTATGCTAATATTATGCTTATGCATTTTTGTATTCCTGAAACTTTGACTTCCAAAGGAGGCTGGAGACTGAGTAGTCAAGGTCACTTATATGGGTGCTCCACGACTATGCGACTGACTGATCTCCAAGAAAACTCTGCACACCAAGACTGGCAGTACTTAATTAATGTGTTGTCACACATCACTTCTGGGAGAATTGAGTGCTGTCTACTAAACTCCACTGGGAGAAGATAGCTGGGAGCCCTGTGCTTGGTCTCCGCAGCACCTTTTTCCTTTGCTGACTTTAATCTGCATCCTTTTTCCATAACAGACATAACCATGGGTATAGCATGTTTTCAGGGTCCTGTGAATCCTTTCAGTGAATCATCACACCTGAGGATAGGTTTGGGGACTCCTGACAGATGTCTTTATTCTTTCTTCTTTCCTTCATCTTCCTCCAGTCAACTGACATCTTTCCCCTTTCTGATTGCCCTCCCTCCCTTCCCCCTTCGCATCCCCTTATAGAGCCAGACAGTAACCTGTCATGATGGAGCGAGCATTTTTCTTTCCCCACTTCAACCCTTGTTAAAATGATCGTGTGGTCTTTCTCATCTTGGATCTCTAGTCACTTAATAAACAGCATGTAATCCTCAAAAGAGCAAAGGGCCATACAGTACGACTTCCACTGTACAAGTGAGAAAATTGAGACCCAGGTGTGACGGATTAGCTCAGCCTCCCAGCGCTGATCCAGGGGCCATGCTTATGAGTGACAAATCTGGCCTTATTGGTTATTGCTCTGGGTCCCCAACTTCTCGGCTCTTTGTAAGATCCCCTGATTAAATCGTAGCTCTATCGAGAAAAATGACTCTGAGAACAAGCCGACTCTAGTGCTTTTCTGCTTCTCCCTGTTCCCTGAGGTACACCTTTTCAGGCAGGAGTTATTCCCACCAACTTCATTAGCATTGAGTTAGAAGGATAAAAATATCCCACCCCTGTCACTGACAAGTTACGTTCTGCGCTGAACTTACCAAGTCATCTTTTCTCCGGTAATTTTGTCAGTGACATGTTGTTGCCAGCAAGGCAAAGCCAGCACAACGGATTCAGGGTGACCTGGGCTCTGTTCCGCTCTGAGCATCAATAAAATTGCCAGGTCTGCTTGGATTTCAGAATCTGTATTGTAGGTAATGATGATATATGAGCTTGTGGAATAGATTTGATTCTCAGTGATGGGAACAGTTCTGGCAGCTAAGGAAGAAAAAAAAATCATTTCTGATATGCAGTATAAACAGGCTTATTCTGATATGGATATCTGATATCAATAGGATATTCAGAGGGGCATAGATACCATGTTTACCCTGACAGCTGGACCGTATTGAGAAGAGTGGAAGACACAGTTAAGCCAAAGAAGTGGAGAAGATAGGCTTGGGGCGTGGTGTGGGGACAAAGCCAGTTGGGGGAAACATTTCAAATCAGCTGAATTCCGTGCATGCTGTTACGCCCAGCAGCCGGTGTCATGTTGAGGATGCAATCAGGTTCGAGCAAATGATTGCTGTCCTTCTACCGTGGTGATCTGAAAAGACAATTACAGCGGGGAAGGCAGCTCTGCGGGGCAATCAGGATCCGACAGGGGCCAAGTGACATGGCCCCCAGTTGAGACCGTGAGGAACAGTCGAGCGCCAGTGGTAATTAGAACGCCCGGCAGCCCTGGGAGCATTGACGGAGCTGGAGTTTCCATGGGGTGGCCTCCTCCCTGCCCCTGCTCCCACTGAGCAGAGCAGACTCTCCTTCTGGCCTCAACTATCCTACGTAAGGTTGTTTGTATTGTGGCAAATATACATAACATGAAGCTTCCCGTTTTAGCCATTTGTAAGGGCAATTCAGAGGCATTAAGTAGACTCCCACTATTGTGTAATCCACTATTCCCATTCATCTCCACCCATTTTCCATCTCAAATGACTCTCCATTGTAGAATAACTCTCCCTTCTGCCTTCCTTTCCTGGTAACCTCTGCTCTCCTTCCTGTCTCTAGGAATTTGCTTATTCTAGATACTTCACGTGAAAGGAATCACAGCATTTGTCTTTTTGTGTCTGACATTTCACATAATATAATGCTTTCAAGGTTCATCCATACTATACAGCATGTACTGGAATTGTGTTCCTTTTTTGTTGTTGTTAAGAAAGCATACTGACACGATATTTACTTTTTGTTTTTCATTTTGGCTGGTCTGTGTGTCAAGCAGGATCTTAGTTCCCTGACCAGGGATCGAACCCAGGCCCCATGCAGTGAAAACATGGACTCCCAAACACTGGACCGTCAGGGAGTTCCTTTGTGTTCCCCGCCCCCCGCCCCTTTTTTTAAGCTGAATGATATTTTGTTGCGTGTATATATACCACATTTTGCTTATCCCAAACTGACATTTAGGTCATTTCCACCCTTTGGATATTGTGAATAATGTTGCTATGAACATGGAAGTGTAAATATCTGTTTAATTCCCCTGTTTAATTCCATTCTTTAAGAAATGTACCCAGAACTGGAACTGTAGGATCATATGATAACTTTATATTTAAATTTTTGAGGAACAAAATTATAGATATAAATATATTTAAAGAGTAGAAAATCTCATAGGTGTTTTATAGAAGCCCTTTTTGTGGCAGGCTGGGCACCTTCCATATCGTGAATGGAGAAAATTCCTATAGGAAGAAGCCATGTGGTTCATGCATCTATAATAGAATCTTCATTTGTCAAACACTGAAATATAAAGCTCCATTCACGTGGCACTCACTAGAAGGTGCTGGAGAGACAGCAGTGAGCAAGACAGGAGCCATCCCTACCAAGGGGAGTTGTTATTTAGTCACTAAGTTGTGTTTGCAACCCCATGGACTGTAGCCCACCAGGCTCCTCTGTCCATGGGATTTCCCAGGCCAAAATACTGGAGTGGAGCGCCATTGCCTTCTCCAGGGCCTCTTCCCATCCCTGGGATCGATCCTGGGTTGTCTTCTGCATTGCAGGTAGATTCTTTACCACTGAACCACCAGGGAAGCCCCTGCCAAGGAGAGGAGAGGGAGCCAAGAAGTCAATCCGTGGAGGAGGGCAGCTCCATCCATAAAGGACCCTGTGACTGAGCTGCGAGCTGAAGCTAAAGAATGTTAGCTGCTACCCACTGAGTGCCTAATAGATGTCACTTGCCAGACGCTTTAACACAGCCTAATTTCATCCTCACATGGGCAGGATGATCACCCCATTTTACAGGTGAGAGAATTGTGCGGCTCGAAGTGGGTAGCACACCCCAGTACTTAACAGATGACATTGACCACATTGGTAGATCTACCTAATCTACCTCATCATCTCATTGGTGCCCAGATTCAGAGGGGCAGCCAGGGAGACAGTCACTCATAGCACAGAAAATAGGTTCTCCAGACTTCATTTCAGGTCATGGCTCTACTATTTACTAGGCCTGTCCATGTTAACCAAAGAAACAGAAGCACACATGTGCTTAACTTTCCAGTCATAGCTCATTTCTAGCAGCGAGTAAATTTGAACTGCAGAAGAGAGAGAGAAAAAAAAGACTACCTCTTTAAAAATTATTTGTTAAACCACAAATTCCTCCAAGATAGGTACATCTGGGGTCCACTGCTTAATTTTATGTACCACATACAGTAGGAGTTCAGTCAGTCAACATGATAAGTATTTATGGAGCAACTGTATGGTCAACCCTGAAGGTGAACGTCACTCTCCCGATTGTAAGGAGCATGCAGTTTGGCCCACGCGACAATAAACAGAAATATAAGACTATATACAAGGGGGAGGTAATTTACAGAAAGTGGGCGCAAACATCTGGATCCAACAGGAATGAAAATCAGCACCTGTAGCGAGGGTTTACCACTTGCCACGCGCTGAGCTCTGCACACTTCTCTACGTGCATAATGCACTACGTTCCTTACACCAACCCATGGGGCAGTGGGGAGCTGCATTTCCCGCGGGAGAACAGAGCACAGGCGGGTTAAGCAGCTCGTCGCCGCTCATGCACTGAGCAGATGGGAAGCAGGGATTCCATCTCAAGTTTGTCTGGCTCTAATGCCTGTGCTTTTCACTTTCAGTTTGGGTCTTTTAAGGTTCACTATTCATGAACGTCCCAAGCATTAGACAGCACAAACCTATGGCAGGGATGGGAGGAGTCTGTGATGGGAAACGACTGTGGAGAAATGTGGAGGCTGCCATCCGCATAGCAGTGTTCCGCAGTATCATAACTACAAAGCCCAGGAAAACCCAGGTTGCAAGCAGAGCCACTCCCAAGCATGAGTTTTCTACTCTACAGGCAAGAGTCGACCATTGATTCTTTTAAATATTTATCTCTGTATTCTTTATTAAAACAAATTTTAAACTTTCCTTAGAATGTTAAAAAGTTTAGCAAAATGCTTTAAAAATATACTTATAAAATAGATTTTTTTTCTTTTTTAAAATTAATTTTTATTGGAGTATAGCTGCTTTTTCGACTTTAAGAAAATTGAAGTAAGTTAATTTACAATGTTGTGTTAGTTTCAAGTATACAGCAAAGTGATTCAGTTATATATATATATATATATATATTCTTTTTCAGATGTGTTTGCATTATGGTTTATTACAAGATATTGGGTATAGTTCCCTGTGCTATACAGTAGGTCCTTGTTGTTTATCTGTTTTATTTTCAGTAGTGTGTATCTGTTAATCCCAGACTCCTAATTTATCTCCCCCCTCCCCACCTGCTGTCCCCTTTGGGAACCGTAAGTTTGTTTTGTAGGTCTGGGTTCATTTCTGTTTTATAAATAGGTTCATTTGCATCATTCCTTTTTAGCTTCCACATATAAGTGGGATCACATAATACCTGCCTTCGGCTTTTAAAGAGGAGGAAGTTGTCACGGGAGAGGACACCTGCTCCCATAACTGTGCCAGCTCACACTAAGAGATCCATGGGCTGAAGACCTGATGAGGCAGGACCCAGGGGCTCATGAGGATGTGCCTGACCCTGTGGTAACACTTTGTAAATCGTACTTTTGTGAGGCTGAGCTTTATAACGAAAATAGGCTGAAGAAACCAAGACACCATGCCTTTTGTGCTACAATTACTATTGGATTCAATGGTTTCATACTCTTGGATTCAAACACACTTGATTTTGAACTGCAGATTTTTTTCTAGGAAAGAAATGCATACGGAGCCGTGGGCACATATGCCACTTCTCTAAGCTGCAGTTGCCGCGTTTATACAATGAAAAGGTTACAGTGTCTTCACAGACTTGCAACTTGATTCAGTGCCATGGTTTCTATATGGAGGTTATTATTACCACCATCCTTATCTCTTCCCTGGTGGCTCAGATGGTAAAGAGTCTGCCTGCAATGCAGGAGACCCGGGTTTGATCTCTGAAGGAAATGGCAACCCACTCCAGTATTCTTGCCCAGAGAATCCCATGGACAGAGGAGCCTGGCGGGCTACAGTCCACAGGGTCCCAAAGAGTCACATGTGACTGAGGGCTGACTAATGCTTTCGCTTTCCCTTATCATTATGAGCAAAGTTTGTCGAGGAAGGAGGGGTTGGTTACAGAAGGAGGTTCCTGAATGGGCAGGAAGGAGTGAAATGCCAGATCCAAGTGCAGTCCTGGGAATCCATGCCATGAGGTAAATTCACGGGCACAATCATAAGAGCTTGCCTAAGGGGGAAGGAAGAGGCATGTCTACACCTCTCGGCTTGGAAGAAAATGACAAAGCAAGAGTTTTCATTTCCTGAGCCTTTATCGTACAACTGCAGGAGATGGGATCGAGAAGAGTGCCATGTGGCTCGGAGTTGTGGAGATCATCTTCCCAGGAGAGCTTTATATCCAAAGTCAAGAAGCGCTCCCGCATGTGAGACATCAGGGGATGTACGTATCTGTGGGTCTGTGTTGTCGTTTAAGTATTCTCACTTGCCAGAGTCCACCCATCTAACATCATGGGCCATGCTTCTGAAGTAGCAATGCAAAAATCCTAACTCCACAGCAGTCTGAGGCAGTGCAGCTGACTGGAAGAGGCAAAGTGAGAAAGTAGCCCACCAGGCTCCTCTGTCCGTGGGATTCTCCAGGCGGGAATACTGGAGTGGGTTGCCGTGCCCTCCTCCAGGGGATCTTCCCAACCCAGGGAGCGAACCCAAGTCTCTTAGGTCTCCTGCATTTGGCAGGCAGGTTGTTTACTACCAGCGCCACCTAGAAGCCCCAATATTTATACACAGGACAAATACATATATATATAAACACATATTTATATTATATATGTATATACATACATCATTTGTATCCTGTTGGTTCTGTTTCTATGGCAAACCCTGACTACACTACCTAGAAATGACTTGAGATTAAAACTCATGCTTCAGAGAGAGATTTACTTTAAGGAATTAGCTCATGTGATTGTGGGAATTGGCAAGGTCAAGATTTTTAAGGCAGGCCAGCAGGCTGGAAACTCAGGCAGGTCTTTTTTTGTTTGCATGTTTTTTTAATTGGAGGATAATTGCTTTTCCGCGTTGTGTCGGTTTCTGCTGTACGTCCATCAGCTTTATGTATGCGTTTATCTCCTCCCCCTTGAAGCTCCCTCCCACCTCCCCATCCCACCACTAGAGGTCACCACAGAGCCCCAAGCTGAGCTCCCTGAATTACACAACAGCTTCCCACCAGCTACCTACTTCACAGCTGGGAGTGTGTGTATGTGTATCAGCGCTGCTCTCTCTCTTGGTTTCACCCTCTCCTTCCCCTGCTGTGCCCGAGTCCATTCTCTACATCTGCATCGCTGTTCCTGTCAGACAGAGCTTAATACTACAATCTGGAAGTAGAATTTCTTCTTCAGGAAACCTCAGTTTTGCTTTTAAGACCTTCAACTGATTAAACAAAGTCCACCACGTTAATAAGGGCTATTTCCTTTCCTCAAATTCAATTAACTTTAGATGCTAACCACATCTACAAAATACCTTCACTACAATACCTAAATTCATGTTTGATTTAAAAAGTAGGCTCTATACAAACCCTAGCTATTTATATATATGAAGCTAACCATCAAATACATATAAACAGGAGTCCTTCTTAAGGGATAGTTAGGGACTTTGGGAAGATCATGTACGCACTGCTATACTTAAAATAGATAACCAACAAAGACCTACATATAGCACAGGGAACTCTGCTCAATGCTCTATGCCAGCCTGGGTGGGAGGGGTATTTGGGGGAGAATGGATACATGTATACATATGACTGGGTCTCTGCTGTTTATCTGAAACTACCACAACATTGCTAAATGGCTATACCCCAATACCAAATGTTTTTGGTGTTAAAATAATTAAGTGAATAAAATGCTTTTTTTTTTAAAGTTAACCTTACCACTTGATAAAAATAGGAGTCCTTCTCAGTCATGTGCACAGGAATGGCCAGGGAAATTTCATTGAGCTGGACACCAGTAGACCTAGGCTTTGTACCTCCTCCCTAAGTATACTTCAAACTTTCTGAACCTCTATTTTCTTAGGTGAGGCCTATAGTATTTCTTCTGCTTACTTATCATGAGGTTTAAGGAGATAAAGTATGTAAAATTTTAGAAAAAATTTTAACTTGATGTTATGCCAAGTTCTTTACATAAATCCTATTATTTAATTCTCACAGTAAGATTTATTATGCACCTCTATTCGTTGTGGGCTTCCCACATGACTCAGTGGTAAGGAATATGCCTACCAGTGCAGGAGACACAGGAGATGCGGGTTCCCTCCCTTGGTCGGGAAGATTCCCTGAAGGAGGGCATGGCAACCCACTCCAGTATTCTTGCCTGGAGAAGTCCATAGGTAGAGGGTCCTAGTGGGCCCAGGTCCATGGGGTCACAAAGAGTTGGATATGACTGAGCACACAGGCATATTCGTTGGGTAGCTGGAGGCAGGTGAACCTTATGACCAAATTCACTTTTTGATGCTCACCTAAAGTACATTATAAAAGGTATCAAACAGTTCTCATTTGATGTGTACTATCAAGGGAAACCAAATGCTCAACAACATTATTGCATATATGCCTAGAAACAGAAAACAAACCTGTCCCAATTAGTCTCTTAGGTATTTTTTTTTTCAGTGCTTCATCTGCATCTAAGCAGTTTCCCTATGTCACTGAGTCCTATCTTTAGCTCTTTAGATAACTTCAGTACCTGTTATTATGGGCTTCCCTGGTAGCTCATCTGGTAAAGAATCTGCCTGCAATGCAGGAGACCCTGGTTTGGTTGCTGGGTCAGGAAGATCCCCTGGAGAAGGGAATGGGTATCCACTCCAGTATTCTTGGGCTTCCCTGGTGGCTCAGATGATAAAGAAACTGCCTGCAGTGTGGGAGACCTGGATTCGATCCTTGGGTTGGGAAGATCTCCTGGAGGAGGGCATAGCAACCCGCTCCAGTATTCCTGCCTGGAAAATCCCCATGGACAGAGGAGCCTGGGGGGCTACAGTCCATGGGATTGCAGAGAGTCGGACACAACTGAGCGACTAAGCACACACACATGTTATTATATGGAAACCACTGAGAACATATTATGCAGTATTACAAATATGGAAGGATGCAATAGGAAGTAAAAGATAAAGAAAAACAGACAATTAAAATTTCTGGCACTTCCTCCTATAAAATTTCAGCTGTTAATAAGTGTACATAAGAGAAATCTTTGTTGGTTCTTGGAAATTCTTAATTGCTACCCATCCCTGCACTTTACCACCTGCCTGTTCTCTTGCAGTTCTGGGAATAATTGATGTATTTCAAGTACTACCTACCATAATAAATACATATGAATGCTGTTTGCTTTCTGCTAGTATCAGAAAGGAGACTAGTTTCCTGAATGTTTTCTTTTGTGTACAGGGGACATGTTTTCTACTCTATAAAGCTCTGATCTAGCCCTGGTGACAAGTGGCTTTGAAGGCATTGGAGTAAAAACCATTCCTACCCACCCTATTATATGCATTAATGAACACTCAGTGTACTTTCCCGCTATGATTCTGTGCTCATTCAAAAAAAAGTTTTTATCAGGAATTTTATTCATTTCCACACATGATGATTCATTCCCCGCCCCCCCCGAACTCCCCGCCCACCAGCTTAGTGAAACCACTCACTGGCTTCTGCTTCCAAGCCTTGTGAAGATCCCCTTCAAATTTTAGTTAATAGTACTCATTATCAAAATATTTGGTTTTCCTCCCCTTGGGGACACAGCCACTCTGAATCTGTCTGCCCCACTAAATATAAGGTTGTCATTTGACTTGCCTTAACCAATAAACTGAAAATAAATAGAAGTAACTCAGGAATGGGGAAGGTGATTTTCTAAAGAAACGCTGGGCCAGAAAAAAAATATATATGTATATATTTATTTATTTACATATATGTGTGTGTGTATATATATATATATATATATACGTCATAATGTCAGAAATGCTCCTAAAAAACCATGTGCCACACTCCTACAAGGAACTATCCCCCAGTATATCTTGGGATTTAACCAATGTCATCATGCCTAATCACCTATTTGTTCTAAGAAGTTATTTTGAAGTTTTCACCTTTTGTTCACAAAGGTGACTGCAGTATTGAAATTAAAAGACGCTTACTCCTTGGAAGGAAAGTTATGACCAACCTAGATAGCATATTCAAAAACAGAGACATTACCAACAAAGGTCCGTCTAGTCAAGGCTATGGTTTTTCCAGTGGTCATATATGGATGTGAGAGTTGGACTATGAAGAAAGCTGAGCACCAAAGAATTGATGCTTTTGAACTGTGGTGTTGGAGAGGACTCTTGAGAGTCCCTTGGACTGCAAGGAGATCCAACCAGTCCATCCTAAAGGAGATCAGCCCTGGGTGTTCTT
>NW_011494917.1:893379-896283 GCF_000754665.1 Bison bison bison | reverse complement strand
GAGAAGGGGATGACAGAGGATGAGATGGCTGGATGGCATCACCGACTCGATGGACATGGGTTTGGGTGGACTCCGGGAGTTGGTGATGGACAGAGAGGCCTGGCGTGCTGCAATTCATGGGGTCGCAAAGAGTTGGACACAACTGAGCGACTGAACTGAACTGAACTGAATTTCAAAGAACAATGCTTTCTTTTTATTTTTTTAAAATTGGACTATAGTCACTTTGCAATATTGCATTAGTTTCTGCTGTAAAACAAAGTGCATTGGCCATAAGTGTACATCTTCCTCTCTCTCCTGGGGCTCCCTCTCGCCACGCCGCCCATCCCGCCCCTCGCGGTCCGCGATGAGCGCCTGTGCTCTACAGCAGCTTCCCGCTAGCCATCTGTTTTACACACAGTGGTGTATAAATGTCAGTGCGACTCTTGCAATGCATTCCGTCACTCCTCACCCTGTGCCCGCAAGTCTGTTCTCTACAACTGCGTCTCCGTTCTTGCCTTGCATAAATAGGTTCATCAGTACCTGTGAAAGGAAGGAAATTGGGTCATTTTTAGTGATGTGGATGAACCTAGAGTCTGTCATACAGAGTGAAGTAAGTCAGAAAGAGAAAAACAAATACAGTATGTTAAAGCATATATGTGGAATCTAGGAAAAAACGAGAACAATGCTTTCTAATAGCCAGTGACCCACAACTACCAGTTCTGGTTTCCCTGTGATCACTAGAGAACTCATGTTTGAAAATCAAGCTTTTCAGGATTAAAATGTTAAATATGTCTTGATTACCCCTCTTCTATAATGCATCTGTAATGATTTCAAAAGTGGATTCCAGAATTCCCTTTAGACAGAAAAAAAAAAAAAAAGTACTTAATAAGTAAAAGATTTGCTGACATTGCAGTTACTACATTTAATAGCTTGGGCATATTCATTTGCCGAGGAACAAGATGAAGAGTTAGAAAAGACCTAAAGTAAAATGACAGTTTGATTTGTGTGGCGGATGATATCTCTGTTCCATCTTCATTTAGTTCATTAATGTGCCTGCACGATACAACATTTGTAATTAAGTATGATAAAAAAACGAATAAACAGTGCCATCTTTTGGACGATGCTTAAACTTTATGCGTATAGACAGTCACGCAAACCAGCATCAGACAACCTACTCAGTACTCACCAGTATTCATCACAGACACCAGAAAGACCTCATTTTATTAGTAGTAAATTTCCAGGGTATGAAAACTTTTATTAGCACCGTAGGATTGCAAGCCACCAGCTCTAAAAATAGTGTGACTTGCCTCTCTCCAATGTACCTGGAATTGCACACTCAGATTGGCCTTTTAACATCTCAATGGAAATGGCTGCTACAGTCCAGCCTGGTGTTTATTTGCTTCTTGGAGCACCTGAGGATGGTTTGTTTTTTTTTTTTCTTTTATAATTTCAGCTCCTTTCTAAATCTAGGGTGAAATGTATCTTGCTCAGGTGCCAGGTTTGGAAAAGCAGATGGATGAATGTCATGTATAAAAATAGAAATGCTGTTGTTATCCTGCTCATAACCGTTATTCATAACGAAAGTGTGAGGAACAGACACAAAAAACTCGCTTTCTACTGAAAAGCGCAGATCGGTTCAGTAGTGGCCAATCTGAAAAGATGACCTGTGTATAAAGATGCAAGTATTTTTTTAAATTTTATTTTATTTTTAAACTTTACAATATTGTATTAGTTTTGCCAAATATCAAAATGAATCCGCCATAGGTATACCTGTGTTCCCCATCCTGAACCCTCCTCCCTCCTCCCTCCCCATACCCTCCCTCTGGGTCGTCCCAGTGCACCAGCCCCAAGCATCCAGTATCATGAAGATGCAAGTATTTTAAAAGGGGGATTCCAAACTGTTGTTCTGATGAAGCATTTAAAACCACCTAGCACTGGACATGAACTTGGGCAAGCTCTGGGAGATGGTGGGGCACAGGGAAACCTGGCATGCTGCAGTCCATGGGTCGCCGAGAGTCAGACAGGACTGGGCGACCGAACAGCACCAAAGCATTGTGCTGGGAACTATGCGCGAGGCAGTCCTATGGCCCCTAAAATTCCTGAGATAGGTGTTATTTGAAGTCCTTGTGATAGGAGAAATCTTTAAGAGGTGTGATTTGAAAGGATTAGGGAATATAAAGTGAGAATGGAAATAATTTTGATGAGGAAGAGGATAGCTAACACTTATCAACTATTTACCATGTGCCAGACACTGTTTAAATGTTGTACATCTATAAATTCATTTACTCCTCATGAAAATTTAATGAAGGAGGTTTTTTATAAGCATGACGCCACACCTCCATCATTCATTCATTCACTCAATAAATATTTATCAAGCATCATGGCTAGGGATGCAAAGATGGGAAACACATCCCCACCCCTGTAAGACAGACAAATGAAACTTTAATATAAAAAAATCATGATGTCACAGATGGGAATACTGAACCAGAGAAAGGATTGTCCTAAGTTACACAGTCAGTTACTAGAAAATCTCATGTCAAAGAAAACTAGGGGAAAAAAGTGTTTGCCATGTTGAAAAAATAATGAGCCAAAGCCAAGATATGGGCTTGAATGTTAACTTCATTCTTTCATTCAATAAATCCACAACGATTTGGACATCTGTTCTGTGCCAGGTATATTGTGAAAGCTGAAGATTAAACAAAACAGACAAACTCCTTGGAGTCACAAAGCCTGCGTCATAGTGGAGCAGATAATACATAGAAATGTTTCTTGTGACAACCAGGAAGCAGGATAGAACTAGAGAATGCCTGGGGACACCATGCTGTGCTCAAGTTAATATGATATTAAATAATGTATCAGATCCGATCAGTCGCTCAGTCCTGTCTGACTCTTTGCGACCCCATGAATTGCAGCACGCCAGGCCCC
>NW_011494917.1:887350-893279 GCF_000754665.1 Bison bison bison | reverse complement strand
GGAGTTCACTCAGACTCACGTCCATCAAGTCAGTGATGCCATCCAGCCATCTCATCCTCTGTCGTCCCCTTCTCCTCCTGCCCCCAATCCCTCCCAACATCAGAGTCTTTTCCAATGAGTCAACTCTTCGCATGAGGTGGCCAAAGTACTGGAGTTTCAGCTTTAGCATCATTCCTTCCAAAGAACACCCAGGGCTGATCTCCTTTAGAATGGACTGGTTGGATCTCCTTGCAGTCCAAGGGACTCTCAAGAGTCTTCTCCAACACCACAGTTCAAAAGCATCAACTCTTCGGCACTCAGCCTTCTTCACAGTCCAACTCTCACATCCATACACGACCACAGGAAAAACCATAGCATACCTACCCCCAAAGCACTTGGAACCCAGTGAGAAAGACAGACAGACTCAGTAAAGAGATATGCTGTGACTTACGCTGTGGAGAAGCAAGCACAGACTGCCCAGAAGGACACAGGGCCCCCCACTCAGGCTGGGAATGGATGTACCAAAGTGGGCTGTTCAGAGATGGCAATGTTTTTACTGAGAATTGCAGAATAAATAGAGTTAGCTAGACAGGAAATGTGGGGACATCTTGGAAAGAAAAAGCAGGACGCATGAAACTTGAGAGCTATGTATATAAAATATTCGTTCTGTTTCTCTAGAAAACCTTGACTAATACATTTCAGTTACCAGGTCTTGCCAGACTCTCAAGTTTCATATTTCATGCTTATTATTTCCCAGGGTATCTAGGGCTTTGTTGGTGACTCAGACGGTAAAGAATCTGCCTGCAATGCAGGAGACCTGGGTTTGATCCCTGGGTTGGGAAGATTCCCTGGGGAAGGGAATGGCTGCCCACTCCAGGATTCTTGCCTGGGAAATCCCATGGACAAAGGAGCCTGGTGGGCTACATTCCACGGGGCCACAAAGAGTCAGACCTAGTCTATTTATGTAAGTAGATAGAAACTAAGGAATCAGCTCTGTACTTGCAGAGGCTGAGAAGCACTGTTGTCTGCCATCTGGAAGCTGGGGACCCAGGAAAGACAGTGGTATCATTCAGTCCTAGTCTGAAGACCTGAGAAATGAGAATGCAGGAGAATTGATCCCCCAGTGAGGCAGGAAGGGCTGGAACTCTTCCTCCCTCTGCCTTCGTGTTCTATTCAGGGCCTCAATGGATTGGACAAGTTCCACGCACCTTGGAGAGGGCACACCTTTACTGAGTCCACTGATTTTCATGCAAATTTCATCCTAGTGCCCTCACAGAAATGCCAGAAATAATGCATAGCTTAATATCTAGGCTCACCTGTGATCTGCTCATGTTAACACATCAAATCAACCCTCACATGAAGCAGCTCCTTGGTTGGGGCTTCCCTGGCAACTCAGACAGTAAGGGATCTGTCTGCAATGCTAGAGACTCAGGCTCGATCTGTGGGTCAGAGAGATCCCCTGGAGAAGGGAAAGGCTGTCCACTCCAGTGTTCTTGTCTGAGGAGCCTGGCTGGCTACAGTCCATGGGGTTGCAAAGAGTTGGACACAACTGAGCAACTAACACTTTCACACTTTTGAAGCAGCTCCATAGAGTGGGATCTGAAAGGTTGTGCAGAAGGCAAATCACACCAGACCTCCATCTGGCCCACGATGGAGCAGGGGTTAATCTGGAGGGCCATGAGTATTCGTTGGTGGGAAAAGAGATGGTGCCGTCCACCTTCTAGAGCGAGCCCTGCGTCAGTGATGTAAGTCACCGCCGAAAGAAAGACAAGATAACAACAGGAGGGTGAGCATAGGGACGGTCGCCGCCAGCTGAGGGAGAGATGGTGGGCTCAGGGAGGAGGAAGAAGAGCCCATCTGCAAGGCTCTCAGAAGAAAGGTGATGATTTATTGGACTTGCAGGAGGCAAACAGGAAGATGCCCTGGGTGACTGGGAAGATGGTCATGTCATTCACAAGAAGAGAGATACAAAAGGAGGGCCAGACCTGAAGCATGATTGATGTCCCTGCTACACCAAACTGCCCTGTTATTTTTTTCCCCAATATCCCACAGTCTCTATTCCTTCCAGGCATTTGCAAAGACTGTGTCCCCTCCCTGTTTCTCCATCTTTGTGGCCTCTGCTTCCTGAGCTTTCCCTGAGTAATCCCTCCTCAGATCTCAGGTCTTGGCTTCAGTGTCATTACCTCCATGGTTTCCACGACCCCAGGCAGGTCAGGCTCCTGCTCATTGCTCCTGTTGTCTCTGCTCCCCAGCTTTATAAGTTTTAATTTTTTTTTTTTTGCTTTGTCTCCCACACTAAGTGATGAACCATGTGGATTCCTCACTACACCCTTCCTGCCACATGGCACACCCTACGAAATGCTTGTTGGATGCCTATATGAATGAGTGTCCTATAAAACCCTAGATATATGGGCACCATGCTCTAAAAAGGGGTCTGAAATTAGAGATATGGATTTGGGCGTCATCAGCTGGTGGAAGCAATTTCCCTTAAATTGATGATCACACAGCCCTAGGAGATGAAAGCGTTTTTTTCAACAACATCCTGAAGGACAGTACTAAAAAAGAATGCCATATATTTACTATGCCCCCAAGCACCTCACATGTATTTTCTTTTGACGCTTTCTATCTACCCAGGAAAGCAGGTGGCCGTGTACACTCATTTTCCTTCTATTTTTCTCTCTCTCTCTCCACTGGTTTCTTTTCAACTCAAGCTAAAAGGCTTTTCACACTAACAACAGAGACAGCATGGATGCACTGAAATGATACACAAGCAAGGAGATTTGTCCTCTTATCAGGAAATGGCCTTTCTTCAAGTACAGAGATGAAAGCAATACTTTCCCCTTCTAAACCTTGTTCCATATAAGGGTCTTCAGGCCCCCTAAGGTTCACCATTCTATGTCCTACACAGCCTCAGTTTCTCTTTGAAAACAGTTGCCCTTCCCTAGGTGGGCTCAGCCTGAACTTGAAACCCTGTCTGCTCTTGGAACTGGATTCAGCATGGATCATCATGGCTTCGTTTTCCTACCAAGTTCCCCCACCAAGGTGAAGAAGTGCATCTTTTCTGGATGGGGTTAATGGAAATGCTGTTTCTGCACACAGTTTGTGTTCAGTCCTGATCAAGATGTAACCTGGTATCCTAATGAATGGTAATTAGGGTGGATTATGGTGTGGCCATCTGTCACATCAGTTTATTTCATTGCACCCCTCTGCCGGAAGGAATTACACTCTCTTCCTCTTGTGAAGATTGTTTAATTTGAATACAGAATAAGGAGGCTTTGTCCTCAGTTCACGTCTCTGCAATAATCACCAGCATCATTCACATTGATCTTGTGCCTTTTTCTGTACCCGTCTAAATGGCTGAACGTCACACTTTTAGAGAACTTGAGGAATGACAGCAAGACCAGTTAAGAAATACTAAGCACATGCACAAAATATACATCCTTGCACACATACAGAAGTACATGAGACCTTTCTGAATGTGGATGGTCTTGTTTGTGGATAGTCTGCCTGCTTTCTGAATTGATGGGTGTTATTTTAAATGCGAATGAAAGCATGGTTCTTAGCTGAATTGGTTATGTTTTTGGAAGTCTTTGAAAAAAAATTATAATAGTATCTTGAGACTGGTTGTTGTTCAGTCACTAAGTCATGTCCCAACCCCATGGACTGTAGCAGCTAGGCTGCTCTATGCCCTACTGTCTCCTGGAGTTTGCTCAAATTCGTGTCCATTGAGTCGGTGATGCTATCCAACCATCTCACCCTCTGCCACCTCCAGTCTCCTGGAGCCTGGTAGCAGAAGGCTTTTTGCTAAGGAGATATTTTGAGTGTAAATGAGCATCGCTTTGAGTAGTTGAAGAAGTGATTTCAATGTAAACTGAAAAGATTTACGTATTTTTCAGAAGGTTAAAATCAGTTTCTTCCTAGTTCAGATACCAAAGTATGAGGCAGAGCCTCCCCGCTTGTAGTATTTCAATATTCTTGGAAGCCCCTTCGAGTCTGAAAGGATATAAGAGCGAGAGAACCTTTCGAAGCAATTTCATTTGATAACTACTGCTATGCTAATTCTCCAACACTCCTCCCTTCCAATTCCTCCAAGAGGAAGGCTGCTAGTCCTCTCACCTCAAGCCTAATGAAGAAGACTTTCTGGAAACTGCTTAGAAAGTATACACCCTGAGGACCAGTACTGACACCCTTCTGGGAAAGTTCCAGTTGCCCATGACAGTGGTGGGGAGTGATGACTGCACTGCCCTGGGTCTACACTACCAGGAGTTTCAGGAGCAGAGGATTTGTGAGCATTTCCTATGGATTATACTTCGACCAGACAGCAGACAGGGTCATTGTGAGGTTACCATTTCCCAGCAGTAATCCCAATTAGCCAAAGAACTTCGAATCTGTATAGACGTTTGCTATGAACTCACTGTTGTGCTCAGTTGTGTAGTTGGGTTTGACTCTTTGCAGTTCCATAGGCTGTAATCCGCCAGACTCCTCTGTCCACGGAATTTTCCAGGTAAGAATACTGGAGTGGGTTGCCATTTTCTTCTCCAGGGGATCTTCCCAACCCAGGGATTGAACTCACATCTCTTGCATCTCCTGCATTAGCAGGCAAATTCTTTGCCACTGCACCATCTGACTCATTAGCATGAGGTCTAAAGTCTGGAAATCCAAGCTTTTTCTTTTATACACATGGGAACTAAGACTCAGTGAGTGATTTCCTCAAGGCTATAAGTAGTAAGACTTAGAAGCTAAAACATCCAGCAGAATTACAGCTGGAATCTCTGGGTGAGCTAGCAGCATGCAAATTTAGACCAAATCTTTTGGGTTAGCAAAAAAGTTTGGTGTTTTCCATAAGATGGCTGTAGTAACATTTAGCTGTCTTTAACTTTATTTGAAACAATTTTGTTAGATTGTGTTGTGACAGCTGTCATATCAGCATGCATTTAAAAAATACTTATCAAAATTAGTGAATTTTTGTGTAGCCACTTTAATATTGAAGATGGAAGGAGAAAAAGCAACATTTTCGGCATATTATGCTTTATTATTTCAAAAAAAGTTAAAATGCAACTGAAACACAAAAAGATTTGTGTAATGTATGGAGCAGGTGCTGTGACTGATCAAACACATTAAAAGTGGTTTGCAAAGTTTCATGCTGGAGATTGCTCACTGACCAATGATCCACAGTCAAGTAGACCAGTTGAAGTTGATAGAGGTCAAATTGAGACATTAATTGAAAACAATCAGTGTTACACCACACAGGAGATAGACAACATACTCAAAATATCCAAGTCAAGCATTGAAAATCATTTGCACCAGCTTAGTTATGTTAATCACTTTGTCGTTTGGGTTGCATATAAGTTAAGCAAAAAACAACTTGACCATATTTCTTCATGTGATTCTCTACTGAAACACAATGAAAATATTCTGTTTTTTAAAACCAATTGTGATAGGTGATGAAAAACAGATACTGTATAATGATGTGAATGGAAGAGACTAGGGGGCAAATGTAGTGAACCACCCCTACCCACACCAAAGACCGGTCTTCATCCGAAGAAGGTGATGTTGAGTACATGGTGGGATTGGAAGGGAGTCCTCTATTATGAGCTCCTTCCAGAAAACCAAATGATTAATTCCAGCAAGTACTGCTCCCAATTAGACCAACTGAAACAGCACTTGATGAAAAGTATCCTGAATTAGTCAACAGAAAATGCATTATCTTCCATCAGGATAATGTAATACTGCATGTTTCTTTGATGATCAGGCAAAAACTGTTACAGCTTGGCTGGAAGGTTCTGATTCATCCACCGTATTGACCAGACATTGCACCTTCAGAATTTCGATTTGGTTTAGTCTTTGCAAGATTCTTTTAATGGAAAAAAATCAATTCCCTGGAAGACTGTACAAGGCACCAAGAACAGTTCTTTGCATAAAAAATAAAAAGTTTTGGGGAGATGGAATT
>NW_011494917.1:882640-887250 GCF_000754665.1 Bison bison bison | reverse complement strand
ACTTCACTTTCCCTTTTCACTTTCATGCATTGGAGAAGGAAATGGCAACCTACTCCAGTGTTCTTGCCTGGAGAATCCCAGGGACAGGGGAGCCTGGTGGGCTTCTGTCTATGGGGTCGCACAGAGTCGGACACGACTGACGCAACTTAGCAGCAGCAGCAGCAGTGGAACAAAATGGTGAATGCATTGTTCAATAAAGTTCTTTGTGAAAATGAAAAATGTGTCTTTTATTTTTCCTTAAGAACTGAAGGAAACATTTTTGCCAACTCTATAGATGGTATCAATACATGGTATCTACGATTTTCCATCACAATCTCTTCATGTGTACAGATATGCTTGAATATTCTTTAGCAAAACCAGGTCCTGAGCACAGTCTGACAGTTGAATGGACAAAGGTGGCGCTAACTTTCCGATTACTCAGGGTGTGTTTTACATTATTTATCTGTTAACAGATGTGATGGATCTGTGTTTTGATTCTGTATTTATGATGAATGGAGAAGGAACACCAGCTGCTCAATCTAACTTTTGAACCTGGAGGCCTAAAGCAATCTGATTGAAGTGACATGAAATGTAAGATGAGGAATTATGGTTTCTGGTTATATGTAGAAGCCTTTTCAAGTCTTTCCATTGATGCCACAACAAAACTGCCTTACCTCCCATACGAGGATGCATTCACGATTGCCCAGTCATTGAGAAGAAGGAGCCTGGAAAGCAATTTACCCAAACTGCGTGGAGCACTTTAAACACCCAGGTCCTGGAATAATAGGTTTCCAAAAGAAAGGTGTCATGCTTGGTTTTTATACACAGACATATTCTGTATTTTCCAAGTTTACAACCACCTGGATTAATCTTGTAGAGATATCCAAGGCCTCAAAATACACACAATGATTCCTTTTGTCATTTATTTTCCATAGTCCTACACTTTTTTTTTTTTTCCTTTTGCATCAAAATCTTTAGATTTGAAACACAGATCCCTGGATTCTTCAATGCATCCTTCTGATTTCTGATAAATAACAGGGGATCAGGCAGAGGAAGGGTAAAGGCATCTGACTTTCTAAAAAACAATATTCTTTTATTCCTAGGCAGTGGGTCTTCTAGGCATAGCTAGATATAGTATTTTAAAATCCTAAATATTGTGACTTCCCTGGTGGCCTGGGGGTAAAGAATCCACCTTTTGAAGCAAAGGATGCAGGTTGGATGGATGCCTGGTTGGGGAACTAAGATCCAACATGGTGCAGAGCAATTGAGCCCCTGAGCCACAACTAGAGAGTCTGTGCAGGGCCTTGAAAGACTTCGTATGACGGAGCAAAGATCCCGCATACTGCAACTGAGCCCCAACACAGCCAAATGAATAAACAAATAAAATCCTATACATATTAAATCTAGAGGGATTTCAAAGGTAAATAAATAAGTGCTTTTTTCTGTCGTGCTTTATTTAGTCTTATGAGCATTTGCATTGTGAAAACTTGGATATCTTACTGTTAAAAATCCACCTCCTTGTCCTGGTTCCTTGATTTTTCCTCTTTTCCCATTGACCATTGTTTATTTTCTCCTCCTTACATTGAGCACATCCCCCCACTCCACCCCACCCCCATCACTCCCTTCACTTCAAGATTCTATTTTGGAGGAGAGCAGGACATCATATCCCTTTCCATTTGGAGATGCGTTAGGGGCATGTTCTCCTTGCCCAGAGCCTGTAGGATGAACCCTGGTAAGAGTAGGCTTGGGAGTGTTCTAGGACCTGCTTCTCAATAAGCTGTTCCCCTGGCAGAGACCACGTTACCCTGTATTTAAATTTTTCTAAGACTAGGCTAGGTCCCACGTTTGTAAGACCAGGCCAGGTCAAAAACAATAATAGACACCCAGAGTTGGCTTTTGATTATGCTTGTCCTCATTTGTTTCTTTTTTCTTTCAAGTCAATAGAAATCCATGCAAATGGGAAGGCGTTTGGCTGCTCTACGATTTATTACTCAGTCTTTGCAGGATCCGTACATGTCATTTGAATATTTGCAATCACAGGCAAGTTGTGCCTGGTGCTCTGTATTTTGAATGTAGGAATCTTTACTGCACTAACCAAGACATATTATTCACCACTCTGGAGGTAGCAGAAGATTGATTTATTCTAGCACATTCTGCTCACCCAGCAGCTGTTGGATTCAAAATCATTTGCTTAGAAAATCCATCAGAATTAAAGAGCAAATTTCAAAATAAATTGCTATCATTTTCATCTGCAGCCTGGCTGCATACACCGTGGGAAGTACAAACCTTCTGCCTAACGTTTCTTTGAATCTCTTCTTCATAACAACGCTTGTGAAAGCAAGTGCCTGGGGAGTTTTTCCAGCGACAGCAGCCTGTGTTTGACCTCGTGATGTTGAGATGGGCTTTCAACTTCTTCTGATTTGTGTTAATGACAAGCAGGCTCGTCAAAATGAGTCACAACTCTTGAATCATTGTCGATTTCCAGCTCTGAAGGAGCGAACAATCTAGAAAGGGAAAATGGTTGCTCATCCATCCTACCGAATATTAAGAGAAGCCTGGCCCAGGGCTCCCTCCCACTCAGTGAGGCCGACCTCTTGGGAAGCATCCTTAGGGCTTGAACTTTCTTTGCTGGAAATGTTGAGTGGCTCCTGTCTCCTGGTCCATTCAGCTTAGGTACCCCTTTGAAAGCATCCCTCAAGAGGACCACTGGTATCATATCCATTAACAGAACAATATGAGATTTAAATAAGAAGTCACTTCCAGCAATTTGGTGGCAAATACAAAGCTGAGTGGTCAGAATTCTGCTTACTCCAACCCTGTTGCTAACACAAACTGACTCAGGTTGCTTCCCTAGACTTTACACAAAGTTTTTTTCTGAACTGCTCTGAACTGATTTGCCTTCAAAGGCTTATCTTAGAATCTTGACCCCTGGCTCACTCACCTTCATCTTTCAGCTACATACAGTCAGTATTGTCTAGTGGATAAGGCCCCTGGGCTTGAGAGTGAGATGCTCTGGCTAATTTTCACCATTTGTCCATCATGCAACCTTGGACACATTAATCAGGTTGAACCATATGAGACTGAATATCTGAAGTTCCAAACCAGTTGAATATTAGCAATTTCATATGGTTCATCTTTAATTTCTCTAAATTTTTGCTTTCTTCTTCTGGGAAAAGAGACAAAGTAAAAGAACCCACATTGCAGGATCATGATGAAAACCAAATGAGATAATAACCTGTTAAGACATGGTATAGTATTTGGCCCAGGATGAGTGTTGGCTGTTTTTATCATGGACAGTAGGAACATGAATTGGGTGTGCTTGACTTCAGCTGAATCTGCAGAAGCAGTCATTGTGATCAAATTTTGGTATGCTCGTCTTTCGTGCCATTTTTCAATTGTTGTTATTGTTCAGTTGCTAAGTCCTGCCCAAATCTTTGCAATCCCATGGACTGTTGCACGACAAGCTTTCCTGTCCTTCGCTCTCTCCTGGAGTTTGCTCAGACTCATGTCCATTGAGCCAGTGATGCTGTCTAACCATCTCATCCTCTTCCACCACTTCTCCTGCCCTCAATCTTCTTTCCAAGCATCAGGGTCTTTTCCAATGAGTCAGATCTTCACATTAGGTGACCAAGGTATTGGAGCTTCAGCTCTAGCATCAGTCCTTCCAATGAATATTCAGGGTTGATCTCCTTTAGGATTGACTGGTTTGATCTCTTTACAGTCCAAAAGACTCTCAAGAGTCTTCTTCAGCACCACAATTCAAAAGCATCAATTCTTCAGCACTGAGCCTTCTTTATGGTCAACTCTTGCATCCATATATGACTACTGAAAAAAACATAGCTTTGACTATATGGACCTTTGTCACAAAGTGATGTCTCTGCTTTTTAATAGACTGTCTAGGTCTGCCATAGCTTTTCTTCCAAGGAGCAAGTATTTTTAAGTTCCTGGCTCCAGCCACCATCCACAGTGATTTTGGAGTCTGAGAAAGTAAAATCTGTCATTGTTTCCATTGTTTCCCCATCTATTTGCCATGAAATCATGGGACCAGATGCCATCATCTTCATTTTTTGAATGTTGAGTTTTAAGCCAGCTTTTTCAGTCTCCTCTTTCATCTTCATCAAGATGCTCTTTAGTTAACTTTCTGCCATTAGAGTGGTATCAGTACAGAAATATATATTGATAATGTTTGTAACATGTTAGAAATCTGGATTGCAAGCTGTACCTAGAGAGTTCATCACTGAGTTAAAATTTCAAATCAAACGAAAGGTGCTGTCATTTAGAAAGTGTTCTCACCAAATCCCTCCCATTCAAAAACCTTTCAAAAATATCCCAATGTTTTTATTTTATTTTTTAACTTTACAATATTGTATTGATTTTGCCATATATCAACATGAATCCATCACAGGTATACACGTGTTCCCCATTCTGAACCCTCCTCCCTCCTCCCTCCCCGTACCATCCCTCTGGGTCGTCCCAGTGCACCAGCCCCAAGCATCCAGTATGGTGCATCGAACCTGGACTGGCGACTTGTTTCATATATGATATTATACAGGTTTCAATGCCATTCTCCCAAATGATCCCACCCTCTCCCTCTCCCACAGAGTCCAAAAGACTGTTCTATACATTAGTGT
>NW_011494917.1:877956-882387 GCF_000754665.1 Bison bison bison | reverse complement strand
CTATTATAAAGTGCTGCGATGAACATTGGGGTACACGTATCTCTTTCAGTTCTGGTTTCCTCAGTGTGTATGCCCAGCAGTGGGATTGCTGGGTCATAAGGCAGTTCTATTTCCAGTTTTTTAAGGAATCTCTACACTGTTCTCCATAGTGGTTGTACTAGTTTGCATTCCCACCAACAGTGTAGGAGAGTTCCCTTTTCTCCACACCCTCTCCAGCATTTATTGCTTGTAGACTTTTGGATTGCAGCCATTCTGACTGGCATGAAATGGTACCTCATAGTGGTTTTGATTTGCATTTCTCTGATAATGAGTGATGTTGAGCATCTTTTCATGTGTTTGTTAGCCATCTGTATGTTTTCTTTGGAGAAATGTCTATTTAGTTCTTTGGCCCATTTTTTGATTGGGTCATTTATTTTTCTGGAGTTGAGCTGTAGGAGTTGCTTGTATATTTTTGAGATTAGTTGTTTGTCAGTTGCCTCATTTGCTATTATTTTCTCCCATTCTGAAGGCTGTCTTTTCACCTTGCTTATAGTTTCCTCTGTTGTGCTGAAGCTTTTAAGTTTAATTAGGTCCCATTTGTTTATTTTTACTTTTATTTCCAATATTCTGGGAGGTGAGTCATAGAGGATCCTGCTGTGATGTATGTCGGAGACTGTTTTGCCTATGTTCTCCTCTAGGAGTTTTATAGTTTCTGGTCTTACACTTAGATCTTTAATCCATTTTGAGTTTATTTTTGTGTATGGTGTTAGAAAGTGTTCTAGTTTCATTCTTTTACAAGTGGTTGACCAGTTTTCCCAGCACCACTTGTTAAAGAGATTGTCTTTAATCCATTGTATATTCTTGCCTCCTTTGTCAAAGATAAGGTGTCCATAGGTGCATGGATTTATCTCTGGGCTTTCTATTTTGTTCCATTGATCAATATTTCTGTCTTTGTGCCAGTACTATACTGTCTTGATGACTGTGGCTTTGTAGTAGAGCCTGAAGTCAGGCAGGTTGATTCCTCCAGTTCCATTCTTCTTTCTCAAGATTGCTTTGGCTATTCAAGGTTTTTTGTATTTCCATACAAATTGTGAAATTATTTGTTCTAGCTCTGTGAAGAATACCGTTGGTAGCTTGATAGGGATTGCATTGAATCTATAGATTGCTTTGGGTAGTATACTCATTTTTGCTATATTGATTCTTCAAATCCACTTATTGGAAATTAAATAAGCACTGTGTCCTTGGTGTGGTTAAGCACTGTTCCACATTTGCATGGATTATTTGTATTTCAAACCAAAGAGCTTGGAGTCCTAATCTACCTACAAAAGGAGGGAGTTGAGATCTTAGGCTGTCCCACAGATCTTCTGAGTGTTACCATCTGCCCAGCTACCCTGCCCCCCAACCCCTGCTCTCCTCTATCCTTCCCTTTCTCCCCAGGGTCTGATCCAGGCTTACAGAGTACCACTCCCTTCCCTACGATAATTTGTTTTAACCAAGGTCTTCTTCTGGTTAAATCAACAATCATCATCGTAAGAGAACCTCAAGTTGACAGGACAAAGGAACCTGGGTCCAGGCCCCTCACTCTTTTCGGGTAGCATGGCAGTTGAGAGCAAGAGTAGAAGACAGTGGGAGTCATAGCTAATGTTTAAAATGTCAGTGACAAGCAAAATAAATGACAAAATACCAATAGCGTCATTTTGCTCCAGTATGCAAGTTAATGAATGGCCTCAGTCCTGTGACATTTATATTCTGTGTGTGCATGCTAAATTGCTTCAGTCGTGTCCCACTCTGTGCGACCCCTATGGACTGTAGCCCTGCCAGGCTCCTCTGTCCATGTGATTCTCCTGGCAAGAATATTGGAGTAAGTTGTCATGCCCTCCTCCAGGGGATCTTCCTGACCCAGGGATCAAACACACGTCTCTTCTGTCTCCTGCATTGCAGGCAGGTTCTTTACCACTGGCGCCACCTGGGAGGTCCGAGGTTCACACTGTAATCAGAAGCAAATTGTGCTCACCCACAAGTAAGCCTAACCTCAAAAATCATTGCATAGCCCTTTATTTCCTATAGAAAACACTTCCTTGATGGTAACAATTATTTAATTGCATAACATTTGTGTCAGCCATGGCCCTAACATTGATTTCATGTTATATGAACAAGCTAAATAAGAGAATGATCAAGTGATAGATTATGTAGTATAACCTCTAAACATGATAAATGTTCAGAGAAAAGATGAGGCATGACAAGCTTTACAGAAGATCTGGGACCCAAATCGTATCTACTGGGTGATCCAGAAGATGGCATCTCTTCTTGTTCTGCTTCCATTCCTGGCTCTGTTCGGTGAAGTCTGGCTCTTTCTCAGAAACCTGTAGAAATACCTAATTTCCTCAAAGCAAAAGAAAATTCTTGATCTTGAACTTCAAGATGTTGGGTTCTGTAACTGACTGTCCCCATGACGTTGAGCTGTCCTCACTCCCAATGTTGATTTCATGATACTAATCTAAGCAACCTTTGCTGGTTGGTTAATTGCTAAGTCGTGTCTGACTCTTGCGACCCATGGAATGTATCTCACCAGGCCCGTTTGTCCATGGGATTTCCCAGGCAAGAATACTAGAGTGGGTTGCCATTTCCTTCTCCAGGGGATCTTCTCGACCCAGGAATCAAACCCACATCTCCTGCATTGGCCAGCGGTTTCTTTACCACTGAGCCACCAGTGAAGCCCAAGCAACCTTCGTTAACCTCCTCCACTCTCATCTCTCATTCTTACCTCTGAGAGCCTACACTAACCTCTACTCCTGTGAATGATGCTGCTGCTTCTTCTCTTCCTTCTTCCCTGTACCCTCCCCAAATCTCCACATTTCCATGTATCTCCCATTTTAACTCCATCTAACTCTGACCATGCAATCACTTGAATCAAGCTGATGACAGATAACTATGTCAGGAAAATGTGGTTTGGAGTTTTTTGGTGTGGCAAAATGGTTGTTTCTCTTTTATCTTCTTACTTATTTTCATGTGTGTGCTCCTGACTGCCCCGGAAAAGTCAAAACTCTTCTAGAGCAGAAGAACCATCTTCTCTCTGCTCGAATGCTTCCCATAGCGCTGAGTGCTCGGCACACAGTGGGCGCCCCAGAGTTGTCACCAGCTGATGGATGTAATGAGAGCTTCAACAGCCTCAGGAACCCACAGGCCCCAGAGTGGTTTGATCACACTTGCTGATTATCTCTTCTTCCAAACTCTGGGCAGAAAGCCAAAGCCCACCCAAGATGTTGTAATGGTCTTATAATGACACAGTATTTGTTTACAAGCCTTCTTAAGAGAAAGTCAATTTGTGAGCATCTAAAGCTTTCGAGACTTATTGTCTGATTAACCCTCCTACAGTGGCTTGAGAGGGATTTAACCCTCTATAGAAAAGGAGCAACAACAGAGGATATGGAGCCTCCTTTATATATGTCTTTGGTGATATCCATAAGACTATTACAGAGAAACCTCTGATTCCCTTACTCCTGGAAAGCTTCTTCACTCACATTGACCAATGGTAATCATTCTATTTTTAAGATAATTTTATAGTGTCTAATGCCTGCGTTAATTTGATCTTTGCATAAATTTATCTTTGACATTTATAGCTGAGAAATAAAATTCATATTTTGTGGCATGACAAGAAAAATTTAAACATAAAATTATTTTCTGCCCTTTGACTCCCCTCTCTTCCTTAGTGTGCATTGTGTATCTGCATTATGTAGCACCCAAACCTCTCCCATGGGCAGAAATACCTGCTCAAAGACAACAAGCAACATTTTCTTAGGATAAACAAGACAAATCCTTAAAACATAACATTCCCTCTTGATCTCGGAAGAGGCCATGATGATTCCTAGATCTAGATTGTGTAAACTGTCTACAGCCCTCTGTCTCCAGAACCTTATATAACTGCCTTGACTTAGAAGGGGCAGAACAGTTCTCAGAGCTTTCTGAGATGCTATTCCCAGCTTATAATGTTAAAATTTGGCTCTGGTAAAGTTTTCCATTTTTCTTAGATCAGTTGATTAATTTTTCATCAACATTCAGTTCAGTTCATTTCAGTCGCTCAGTCGTGTCCAACTCTTTGCGACCCCATGAATCGCAGCACGCCAGGCCTCCCTGTCCATCACCAACTCCCGGAGTTCACCCAGACTCACGTCCATCGAGTCAGTGATGCCATCCAGCCATCTCATCCTCTGTCGTCCCCTTCTCCTCCTGCCCCCAATCCCTCCCAGCATCAGAGTCTTTTCCAATGAGTCAACTCTTCGCATGAGGTGGCCAAAGTACTGGAGTTTCAGCTTTAGCATCATTCCTTCCAAAGAAATCCCAGGGCTGATCTCCTTCAGAATGGACTGGTTGGATCTCCTTGCAGTCCAAGGGACTCTCAAGAGTCTTCTCCAACACCACAGTTCAAAAGCATCAATTCTTCGCGCTCAGCTT
>NW_011494917.1:838354-877686 GCF_000754665.1 Bison bison bison | reverse complement strand
CCCCATCTGTTTCCCATGAAGTGATGGGACTGGATGCCATGATCTTCGTTTTCTGAATGTTGAGCTTTAAGCCAACTTTTTCACTCTCCTCTTTCACTTTCATCAAGAGGCTTTTTAGTTTCATCAACATAGCAATAAACAAATGGTGTCAGCCAGTAACAATGACTGATGATACAAAGAAGTAGAACTTTCCTGATAATTATCCCCAGAGGCAGAGTTCACAGACATCTTTTCTTCTTATTCTTTACCTAAAATGGCAATTAGAGGGCTTTCCAGGTGGCTCAGTGGTAAAAAATTCACTTGCCAGTGCAGAAGCCATAGGAGATGCAGGTTCAATCCCAGAGTGGGGAAGATCCCTTGGAGGAGGAAATGGCGACCTACTCCAGTATTCTTGCCTGGAGAATCCCATGGACAGAAGAGACTGGTGGGTTACATTCTATGGGGTTGCAAAGAGTTAGACACGACTGAGTGACTGTGCATGCACACAAATGCCAATTAGAAAGCAAAGATTCTATTCTTGGCCAGCAAGAGACCACAGAGATGAAATAAGTTCATTTCCTTTAAAGTCCATGATTCCATTTCTCCTCCCTTTTCCCCTTAGAAATAGATACTAGCTAGACTGAAACATTGGAGAAGGCAATGGCAACCCACTCCAGAACTCTTGCCTGGAAAATCCCATGGATGGAGGAGCCTGGTAGGCTACAGTCCATGGGGTCGCAAAGAGTCGGACATGACTGAGTGACTTGCTTTCATTTTTCACTTACATGCATTGGAGAAGGAAATGGCAACCCACTCCAGTGTTCTTGCCTGGAGAATCCCAGGGACGGGGGAGCCTGGTGGGCTGCCGCCTATGGGGTTGCACAGAGTCGAACACGACTGAAGCGACTTAGCAGCAGCAGCAGACTGAAACATGGGAAGTTCTTGCCATTAGGTAGTGATGATATTAAGGCACTTAACTTGCTTTTGCAGCTCTGATACGTTCCCATGGAAATAACTGTTGGAAGCCAGCAACTAAGAAATAAGAATTCTGGGTTTTCATCAGCTTCTGGCAGCTAACAAAGGGCCAAATATTCAAACATGCTGAAGAATCTCAAAGTTTTTGATCTAGTGCATTTACCATAGTCCATAAAGATGTATTTTAACATAAAGTCCATAGTTTTAACTAACATAAGGATCCCATAGTTCCTTTTTTGCAAATTTCTATTTATCTTATTGATTGTCAACTAATATTTAGGTCAACCCCACAGATTCAGGAAATTAGCTTAGTACGGTAACGCTATCTGGGCTCAAATTTCACAAATGTTACGGGTGGAAACTTGAACAGATTATCTAGATCCTCAGAATCCCCATTTCCTAAGTAAAAGGTAAATTATTATTTACAAGGTAATCATGACTATTAAACAAAAGAAAGCATGGGAAGCATTTGGTGTAAGGTACATAACAAGTGAAAAATAAATGACAAATGGAACTTAGAGGCGAGGCAGAAAAGCAGAAAGAATCTATTTGTTTTTACCTCTGCCCGTCTCTACATTCATGAAGGTCCTCAACAAGCTGAGAGGCAACCCTCCCCTTTAACACATGGTTGTAATCTCTGATCCAAAAGAACTTCATGATGTGTATTAGCTTCCTCTTGCTGATGTATCAAATTACCCCACACTTAGTGCTTTAAAACTACACAAATGTTTTACCTCTGTGTCTGTAGGTCAGAAGTTCTCTGCTCGTGGTCTCACAAGGCTGAAATCAAGGTGTTGGCTGGGGCTGCAGTCCATATCTGGGGCTCAGGGTCCTTTTCCAAGGCCACTGGTTGATGGCAGAATTCAGTCCCTTCTCACACTTTCCATATGGGCCCCTCCATCTTCAAGCCAACAACAGCACATCAAATCCTTGTGCTTCAACTCTCTGAATTCTTTCACCCAGAGCTGGGAGAAAGCTCTGCTTTCAAGGGCTCATGTGATTGTATCAGAGTTAACTGGGTAACTCAGGGTCATTTTCTGCCTTAAAGTCAGTTGATTAGTAACTTAATTACATCTGCATAACATCTGCATAGTCCCTTTTGCCATGTAACAGAGCACATTCAAGCATAGAACACCGGATGGTAAAAGTCAGGGAGACAAAAAGTCTGCTGAGCACATGATGTGTGCCCTGTGGAATAACAGTGTGAGTTCTTCCACTTAATCTATTACAAATGGAGAAACGGAAAATGGTGAGAAATAACCATGGTCATCTAAATGTCCAGGAACAGAGCCACAATAACCCATGTCCTTTATTCAGTTCTGATAGATGAGTGAGCTCCATACCAAGCACTCTAGATCCCACTCAGTCAAATTTCCAGCCTCAGCATCAGCCTCCTGCTTTCTGACCTGCCATCTTTTAATTTGACTCAATGGCAAGAGAAATAAAACTCAGAAAATATTTTAAAAAAATTCAGTGCTTGCTGTAGAGACCACCATGGCACTTTGGGTACATGATGGAGAGGCTGGTGCAGAAGACTGGGGAGAGAAGCATCTCTTTGTCCACTGTGTCTCCCCAGAAGCTTCCTACCCTGTGGCTTCTGTTGGGGAAGATGGCTCCCCCAGCCTTGCTGGAATCATGATAACAGTGGACAGATGTGAGCCAGAACCCAAGGCATGTGATGCTGGTCTGGGGAGGCTCAACCCCAGGCAATGCCAACCAAAGTCAAAGTAATATGTTCCCCTACCTCAAGCTCCACCCCCAGTTACCAGGCTCTCAACAATGTCCAGCAGTCTCTGCCCTCCTCCCCACCTCCTCCCTGTATCCCCCCTCCCCGCTCCAGCTGTACCAGATTCCTGAAAACCTGAGCACAGCTCAGAACACAGAGATGTGAGTCTGGGGAAAAAAAGCTTTTAATTTTATACTGGAATATAGCCGATGAACTAGTTGTGGCAGTTTCAGGTGGACAGCAAAGGGATTCAGCCATACATATACATGTCATGTATCCACTCTCCCCCAGATTCTCCTCCCATCCAGGCTGGCACATAACATTGAGCAGAGTTCCATGTGCTATACAGTAGGTCCTTGTTGGTTATCCATCTAAAATATAGTAGTGTGTACATGTCCATCCCAAACTCCCTAACTATCCTTTTCCCCTACCCTTCCCCACCAGCAACCATTCTCTAAGTCTGTGAGTCTGTATCTGTTTCACAGAGGTGTGATTTTAAGCTAAATTTTCTGGTAACTTATCATGCCAAAATATATAACTAATAGAATGGAATTAGCCACAGATAAACAATAAAATGCTGCTGCTGCTGCTGCTAAGTCACTTCAGTCATGTCAGATTCTATGTGACCCCATAGACCTCAGCCCACCAGGCTCCTCCGTCCACGGGATTTTCCGGGCAAGAGTACTGGAGTGGGGTACCACTGCCTTCTCCAATGCATGAAAGTGAAAAGTGAAAGTGAAGTCACTCAGTTGTGTCTGACTCTTTGTGACCCCATGAACTGCAGCCCACCAGGATCCTCCGTCCATGGGATTTTCTAGGCAAGAGTAATGGAGTGGGGTGCCATAAAATACTCATCCATAAAAAAAATTTTTAATTCAGCTATTTTTAAATTTTATTTTACAACATTAAAAAAGCAGACATCAAAACTACCATGATGTAGACTTTAAATATATTACAAATTTATCTGTCAATTATACCTTAATAAAGATGAAAGCAATCAAAAGGTACAATACTATTTTCTCTTCTGGGAGACACCATGGAAGCAGGTTTCAGTGGTGTGAATGGGTCTGAGGCAAACAGACTCTCGTGAAAACTTTCATCATCTTCATGAAAACACCTGCAAAGAACCACAAGTTCTCTGTAATATTTCCTAAAATTCACGGGGCCAAGGAGGTCCATTCCAGATTTTTCCATCCACAGCCAGCAGTGAATGACCTCTGTTCAGAAGTCTGGGCAAGAAGTAAGTCAACAAACAGGTGAAAAGGGAGAAGATCTGGGCTAAACTTGTGAAATCAAAGAGCCTCAGTATTTTGCTTAAAACCATCAAGATGTTGTATATGTATGTATGCTATGAGGTTTCTAGAAGCATAGTGACATTTAATCATTTACAAGAATATGAAGAATGTCATCCTTTTAGCTCTGTGCTTCTCCAGGATAATTGGGAGGGAATCTCAGAGCTGTAACTAATAAGGTTAAAATCAAATGGAAACTCTCCCAGAAACATTTACCTGCTTTTGAACTACAGTCTTCTCTAGGTAGGTCAGGAAACAAGACCTAAATTGAAAACGTGACCTACTTCAGAGGAAAGAGCCCCTAAGTCCCCAGCACTGAGCCGTGAACACCAGCTCCCAATGCTGATGCTATATGAGTGAGCTAGACTGTCAATTTGCTCCAGCGTCACTTCCTGTGATGGTGTGTTTTACATCTCATCAGCCAGAGCGCATGTCCTTGCTCACGGATGAAGGCCAGACCAACTCTCCTGCTTGAATTTTTTTTTTTTTTTTTAACAATACTTTCTTCTTTCGGAAAACAAGCAACCCCAAAGCCCCCAAGAACATTTGCATTTTGCTTGCTAATGTGGTCACTGAGGAACACTCTTGCTTACTTTGCAAATACTATGTTGACTCAGAGAACACCTGTCTCTAGAGAAAGACCCTCTTCCTCAATGTATTGTATGTGCTTTCCCAAGACATTATAGATAAACCAAGTCACCAAGGCTGGAGACTAAGTAATCTAACATTCATTCCCTGCAGGAATGAATCATCCAGTGTGAAGCAAAGCTTGGATTTACAAAACTGGGCCTACAGATGTTTCATCAATTTGGAAATTTTAAGAGTCAGCATTTGCAACTGCTGTTACAAACAACCCTCAAACAGCAGCAGCATGTCAAAACCAATTATATCTCATTCTTGTCCCAGGCTGAAGCAGGAGTTCCTTTCTTAAGTGTTTTTCTGGAATGCCTCTCCTTCCATGAAATCACAGGGTCCAGTCTCCATCTTGTCGTTCCAGTCTCTAAGCCCTCAAATTCTTTCCATCCAACTGGTAGTTGGAGAAAAACAAGAGAGTCATGGTTTCCAAACAGCCTTGCTGTGTGCTGCAGTGAATTCACAGGGGTGCCACAAGCTATGTAAAACATTTTAAGGAAACACAGCTATACAATCCCTTTGTTAAACACTGCAAAAACTGCTAGCTTAAGGTAATTGCAGTTTTGTCATTAAACCGTTTCTCATTTCTAAAGTCCTCTATTATTTTTATTGAAATACAATTGACATATAACATTGTGTAAGGTTAATTTATATGATGTACTGACATGCCACATATTTATATTACAGTATAAATTACCACTATAACATTAGCTAACACCTCTATCACATCATTTTTTGTGTGTTTTTTAAGATCTAGTCTCTTAGGAACTTAGAAGTTTATAATCCAGTATTGTTGACTGTCATCACTATGCTGTGCATTAGCTCTCCAGGAATTATTTATCTACTAGTTCCTAGTTTATATTCTTAAACCACATCTTCAAACTGCCCCTGCTACTGGTGCTGCTAAGTCGCTTTAGTCGTGTCCGACTCTGTGCAACCCCATGGACAGCAGCCCACCAGGCTCCCCTGTCCCTGGGATTCTCCAGGCAAGAACACTGGAGTGGGTTGCCATTTCCTTCTCCAATGCATGAAAGTGAAAAGTGAAAGTGAAGTCACTCAGTCGTGTCTGACTCCCAGTGACCCCATGGACTGCAGCCCACCAGGCTCCTCCGTCCATGGGATTTTCCAGGCAAGAGTACTGGAGTGGGGTGCCATTGCTTTCTCCGGAACTTCCCCTACACACCCTCAACCCAGCTGTCGGTAACCATCATTCTACTCTCTTTTTCTACAAGTTCAGCTTTTTTAGCTTCTACATATAAGTGATATCATATAGTACTTCTTTTATCTGACTTATCTCACTTAGCATAATGCCCTCAAAGTTTATCCATGTTGTCACAAATGGCAGGATTTCCTTCTTTCTTGTGGCTGAATAGTATTCCTCTGTGTGTGTGTGTGTGTGTGTGTGTGTGTATGAGGCTTACATTTCTTTATCTATTTATTCATTGATGGTTACTTACATTCTTTCCATAGCTTGCCTATTGTGAATAATGCTGCAGTAAACATGGGAATACTTTTATCTCTTTGAACTTCTGTTTTCATTTCCTTTGGATATATACCCAGGATTGGAATTGCTGAACCATATGATGGTTCCATTTTTAATCTTTTAGAAAAACTTCATGCTGTTTTCCATAGTTGCTACACCAATTTATGTTCCTGCCAACAGTGTACAAGGATTCCTTTATCTCCACATCCTTACCAACACTTGTTACCTCTTGTCTTCTTGATGATAACCATTCTGACCTGTGTGAGGTGACATCTCATGGTTTTGATTTGCATTTCCTAATAGTGATGTTTACCATCTTTTCATGTACTTATTGGTCATTTAAATGTCTCCTTTGGAAAAAGCTCCATTTGATTTCTCTGCCCATTTTTTAATTATATTGTTTTGTATTTCCTCATTGAATTATATGAGGCATTATATAATTATATTAACCCTTTATCTGATATATGGCTTGCAAATATTTTATTTCTCATCCTGTAGGTTGCCTTTTCATGTTCATTTCTTTGGCTCTGCAGAAGTGTTATATAATTCCACTTACTGACTTTTGCACTGGTTACTTTTGCTTTTGTTATCATGCTTAAGAAATTAATGTCAAGGAGTTTCTTTTCTATATTTTCTTCTAGGAGTATCAAGTCTTATGTTTAAGTCTTTAATCCACTTCCAGTTAATTTTTATGAGTGGTATAACATAAGGATTAAATTTTATTTTTCCTTATGTGGCTATCTAAATTTCTCAATACAGCTTACTGAAGAGACTATCCTTTCCTTGTTGAATGTTCTTGGTTTCCTTGCCAAGGGCTTCCCTGGTGGTGCTAGTGGTAAAGAACCTGTCTGACAATGCAGGAGACTTGGTTTGCTCGTCAAATTAGACCACATATGCAGGAGTTTATTTCTTCGCTCTCAATTCTGTATCACTAGTGTGTATATCTATTTAATTGTACCATTCTATTTTATTAAAATTACTATAGTTTTCCTTGAAATCTGAAAGTGCAATGCCTCCAGCTTTATTTTTTCTCATGAATACTTTGGCTGTTAGGAGTCATCTATGATTTCACACAGATTTTAGGATTTTTTTCTATATTGGTTCAGTCTCTGAACTGAAGAGCATCCTGGCTCCTTTGATGGGAAAAGGCTATCACTTTCTTGGTTAAATTTATTCCTAAGTATTTTATGTTTTACACTTTGCCATGAGGCTTACAGAAGACATCTCGTAGATAAAAGAGTCTGTTTTAAGCTGATAGCACATTTCGTTCAATCACCTACAAAATCTTTTCTTTTCACTCTGCTCCTTTAATAGTTTTATTTCATTATTTACTTTTTTATACTGTGTATTCTTTTACCCAGTACACTAGCTATAATTTTTAATAGTCTTTTTCTTTGATATTTATACTATAGTTCAGTGGTTAACACATTATCCTCTTAGAGGTTTTAAGTTTTCTACATCTGATTTATAGTTACCTTTGCCAGTGTATGGTATACTTTTGTATGTTTTCATGTCTTTTCATTTCAGCTTGAGAACTCCTTTCAGCATTTCTTGCAAAATTGGAATAGTATGGTAAAATGCCTCAGCTTTTCTTTTTTTTAGGAAAATCTTTTCTTTTTTTTTTTTTTCTTTTCACATCTGAACGATAACTTTCCTGGATAGAGTGTCCTTGACTGGCAGTTTTTTCTTTCAACACTTTGATTATGTCATTTTACTTTCTCCTGGTCTGTAGGATTTCTGCTAAAAATCTATAGATGGGCTAATGGAAGTTCCTTTGTAGGTTGTAATGTCTTTCTTTCCCCCTGACTGCATTTAGAATTCTTTCTTTATCCTAAATTTTTGACAATTATATTATAATTGATCAAGCCAGTCAATCCTAAAGGAAATCAACACTAAATAGTCACTGGATGGACTGATGCTGAAGCTCCAATACTTTGGCCACCTGATGTGAAGAACTGACTCATTGGAAAAGACCCTGATTCTGGAAAAGACTGAAGGCAGGAGAAGGGGACGAAAGAGGATGAGATGATTGGATGGCATCACCAACTCAATGGACATGAGTTTCAGTAAGCTCCGGTAGATGGTGAAGGACAGGGAAGCCTGGCGTGCTGCAGTCCATAGAGTCACAAAGAGTCACGACTGAGCAACTGAGCAACAATTATAATGTGTCTTGGAGAAGATCTTTGATACAATAGGGTGATCTATTAGCTTTGTGAAATTTGATGTCCGATTCTCTTTTCAGATTTGGACAGTTCTCAGCTACTATTTCTTTAAATAAATGATTTGCTCTCTTCTCCTTCTGTACTACTGAATATTCAGCTACTTGTTTTTTGATGGAATCCCATAGATCATGTAGGCATTCTTCATTCTTTGCCCTTTGTTCTCCTCTAACTGGGATATTTCAAATTTTCTCTCTTCTAATCCTCTAATTCTGTCTTCTATTCACTCTACTGTACTGCAGATGATCTTTATTGCATTTTTTAAAAAATTTCATTCTTCATGTTCTTCAGCTCCAGACCTCTTTTTTTTTTTTTAATAATATCTATATGTTTGGGGAAAAAATCTCATTTTGATCATGTATTTTTTTCTTGAAATTTCATTGAATTATCTTTCTCCATTTTTTGTAGCTTATTGAGTTTCTTCAAAACATATATTTTGAATTCTTTATCACCACATCACATAACCTTTTAGCTCAGTTATGATAATAATGATATGATAATTGAGAATCATTATTTTTCTTTTTGCAATGGCATGTTTTCTTGATCTTTCGCATCCCTTGTAGCTTTGCATTGCTGCTTTTGCATTTGAAGAAACAGTGCGTGCATTCTGATTCTTTGTGACCCCATGGACTGTAGCCTGCCATGCTCTGTCCATGGAATTCTCTAGCAAGAATACTGGAGTGGGTTGCCATGCCCTCCTCCAGGGGATCTTCCCGACCCAGGGATTGAACCTGCATCTCTGGCATTGGCTGCACTGGCAGGTGGTTTCTTTACCACTAGTGCCACCTGGGAAGCCCAACTCCTCTTTGCTTGTTGCCTTCAGAATGGGTGGGCTTCCCTGGTGGCTCAGATGGTAAAGAATCTGCCTGCAATGCAGGAGACCCAGGTTCAGTCCCTGGGTCAGGAAGATCCTCTGGAGAAGGAAATGGCAATCCATTCCTGTATTCTTGCCTGGAGAATTCCATGGACAGAGGAGCTTGGCTGGCTACAGTCCATGGGGTCATAAAGAGTCAGACACAACTGAGTGACTAACACTTTCAGAACGGGTATTATGTTTAGTGGTATTATCTGCAGGTTTATCTGTCTTTGTATGGGTTCTTGTTCCCTTCTTATTGTTCCCTCTTGTGGCTGGATTCTTAAGCTTTCACATTTTCTCTGGTTCTTTCAAGTCACCCAAGCTGGCTACTGGAGTCTTCTTTTTGTTTTCCAGAAGGTGGTGCTATGGCTCAAGTATGTGGTTTCTCTCTTGCCCACAGCCTATACCCTCTTTTCTGAGCATGCTCCCTGCCTACCAGAGCTCTCATTACCACACATGGCTGCATGTGCAAGGAGTCAGCCACAGAACTGGAGGAGGCACAGGTTTAGCACTTGGTTAATGGGGGTGCCCACAGGCCTGGGGAGATTCCTGAGTATGGTATCCCAGAGGGTCCTAGGTGGACTTCCTGACGACCACAGTCAGTAGGAACCTTGTCCCTTTTCTGCCTCTTTCCCAATCTCCCCTGCCCCCTAGTCATGGAGTTTCTGACTCAGCACTCTGGGTGCTGCTGGAGAGAAATGGGTTTCTCCAGCACAGCTGGGGTTGCCAGGCACTCACTCACTGCTATCCTTTTCTCCTGAGGGAGAGGTTGCCACCACCATATGGATCAAACTCTGTGCAGTGTTCCTTGGTAGAAGTGTCTGGGAAAGTTTATTTTGCCACCACCTCCACTATGATAAAGTCATATATACATATGGCTTCCCAGGTGGCACTAGTGGTAAAGAACCCACTAGCCAATGCAGAAGATATAATAGGCATGGTTCCAATCCCTGGGTCAGGAAGATCCCATGGAAAAGGGTATGGCAACCCACTCCAGGGTTCTTGCCTAGAGAATCCCATGGGCAGATGAGTCTGGTGGGCTACAATCCATGGGGTCCCACAGGGTCCCAGACCAAGTGACTTAGCATGGATGCATATATATATATATATATTTGTGGTTGTTGTTCAGTCATTCAGTCGTGTCCAACTCTGAGACCGATGGACTGGAGCATGCCAGGCTTCCCTGTCCTTCACCATCTCCTGGAGCTTGCTCAAACTCATGTCCATTGAGTTGATGATGCCATCCAACCATCTCATCCTCTGTTGCCTCTTTCTCCTCCTGCCTCCTATCTTTCCCAGCATCAGTTAGTTGGCACTTTACATCAGGTGGCGAAAGTATTGGAGCTTCAGCTCCAGCATCAGTCCTTCCAGTGAATATTAAGAATTGATTTCCTTTTGAATTGACTGGTTTGATCTTCTTGAAGTCCAAGGGACTCTCAAGAGTCTTCTTCAACACCACAATTCAAAAGCATCAATTCTTTGGTGCTCAGCCTTCTTTATGGTCCAACTCTCACATCCATACATGAGTATATATATATACACACACACATATATATATATATTTTTTTGCTCCAGTGTTTTGCTGGAATCTCCTTCTGAGGTGGTTGAGCCTCTGCAAATCTGTCTCTGGCTTGTGTATCTGCTGAGTCAGCACTTTTCTGAAAAAAAAATTTTATATATATATATTTTTTTTTTTCTCATTGTAGCAAGAGGGGTTAGGGCAGGTTTTCTGGCTTCCCTCATTCCACAGCCCATATCAAGGTCTGTCTGCCTATTACTGGGTTCACGGGTGGGCAGGATTCCTCTCAGGTCCTGGGGCTCATGACGCTAGATCCCACAAAACCCACAAAGGTGCTTTTGTTCATGAATGGATGTCTATTTTGCTATCAGAAAGAGAGGATAAAAAGAGGAACACCTTACATCAGTGTGATGCTGGTATCACTGATAATGCTGTGTCTTTCTGAAGCTAGGTTTTCAGCCACTGTTGCTAGAAAAAGCAGTTTCCATGTGGAAATCAATGCACGACAGGAAATGAGAGTGGCTGTGTCCAATCAGATTCCCCAGGTTTAAGTTATGCAGTGCCCAAATGACATACACATCCCAGTAGTGACTGTGGTTATTCCATCACGTTCCGCTGGCAGGAATTTACTAGGTGGCTCTATCGAAGAGGAAAGGAGGATGGGAAATTCAGTCCAGCTGTGCACCTAGGAGAGAAAGGAAATCAATCTGATGAAAGACTGAGTGTTAGTTGCTCAGTCGTGTCTGGTTCTTTGTGACCCCAAGGACTGTAGCCTGCCGGGCTCCTCTGTCCGTAGAATTCTCCAGGCAAGAACACTGGCGTGGGTTGCCATTTCCTTCTCCAGGGACATTTTCCGACTCAGGGGCCAAACCTGGGTCTCCTGCATTACAGGCAGATTCTTTTCCACCTGAGTCACAAGGGAAGCCAGTACCAATGAAAGACTAATCCTTCCGTATTGTTGAGATGAACAGACAGGGGCACAACAGTGTCCCACACCCACGGTCTGACTTGTACCGAAAACTGTTGACGCAAACACTCTCTGTACCTCAGCATCCCCATCACCTCTTCCATCCTACGTCTCTTCTCATCCACAAAACACATAAAAGCCATGTGCTCACTTGCCTCTCACAACCTCATAAACTGGGCGGAGCGAAGACTATCCCCATTCTGTCCCCATCTCACAGACTAGATTACTTTAGGTCACCCAGATAGTGAGTAACAGAAACCAGACCCAAATCCCAGTTTAACACCACAGTAAGAGTTATTTATGCTTTAGCCAACCTCTAGGTCAGAGGATTCAGGGGACAGATGTGGGGCTTGTATTTAAGACAGGGTCATGATCTGACTGGCAGGGGGCTAGGATTAGCAGGAGTGGGCAGCAGGCTTGTCAGACAAGCAGCCTCTGTTCTACACACAGTTATCATGTCCTGAAAGTGACGGTTCTTGTGATGTGAGAGACTGCCATCCGAGGGATGTTCTTCAGCTCCTACTGTCCCAAGCCAGCTCACAGACATCTTGCCTCAGCATTTCCCCAGATTTCTGACTTACACAGGCGTTTCACGGCCGGCTGTCAATCACAGTGACGACTAATCATGGAAATGAGGTTATTAGGAGAGATAATTGCCACCTGGATCTTGCCTACAATTTGAACTGTCTTACGATTTTAGCACATTTATCTCAAAGGCATATTTTTCTAATGTAATTTAGTTATATTAGAAGCAGTCTCTTTTTTTCTTTAAGGTTGTTACTGTTAAAGGGAAGAAAGGGGGCAGGTGAAGAGCGGGAGGAGGACTTTCTGGGGTTTGGAATCTGCCGGTGATAACCCACAACATGCAGGATCCTGATCTAGTCTGTATAGACATGCAGGACATTGATAGAGTCTGTATAAGCCTTTGTCTAACAGACACGGCTGCTCAGTCTCCTAAGTTCCCTTCTGCCCCAGTAAACAGGAGGTAAGAAGCCCGAAACACTGGACCTGAAGAAGTTGCACTCTATGGTCTTCCTGCTCTGAACAGTGGGCTTGTGTCCAAGGATAACTGAACTATTGAAGACAGTTGAGAAGGACTTCTCTCGCATGGCCAATCTTTATGTTACTGCATTTTCTGTTCACATTTGTGTTTTTCTCCAAGCTTCAAATGAAAGTCATTAGAGGCAGAGATTTCATCACTAGGTGTAGGTCGGAGGCCAGTTGGCTTGCTGATGTATTCTTCTTTTTTTGGCAGTCAGCTAAAATATGCCAGTTTCAGGGCATGTGTTAAGAGATGATTTGAGACTAGGTTCTGGGAAGAAAACCGAGTTCTCTTGTGCTTATCAGTGATTTATTGCTGCCTGAACCAGAACTAGCTTGCCTGCAAAGCTATACTTACAGCCAGACCAATTGAGTCTGACAGGGCTGAAGCTAAAATTATTGATGAAAGGACTGAAGACCGCGTATGAGAAGTTTATTCTTTTGGTGTGCTTTCTAGACGTGCGTGCAAGTGGTTCCCAGAGAACATTTACACCCTGCAGTTTTCTCTATTCTAAAATACAATCTACTCTGGGAAGCCATGGGGAGTGCAGTATGAAGAATTCTCAGTTTTTCTTTCCTGACCCTACGAGGAAATCTTGTAGACATTTTCGTTGCTGTAAGGCACCTTTGCGTGAACCCTGTATATGGTGCTAGTAAGTTACCCCACTTGTGAAGATTCCTGGGGAGCCACAGAAATGACATGGTCCTTGTCAAAATGTAGAAAAGAAAAATCCTAAAGTTTTCAGCGATTCACTTGAACTTGCCTAGTTAGGAAGAGATGGTAACAAACTAGACCACAGAGTTTTCAAGGCCTAAAGAGAACTTCCCAGTAAGTCTGAGCTTTGGCATAATCCCATCCATATTATTCCCTCACCCGCTTGCTCAGTAATCAACACTTTTTGAGATCTACCATTCACTATGTGTCCAGATGTGGTACCAAATGCTTTCTACACATTGTATCATTTAATCCTCACAACAACATAAAGGGGTGAAGTGAGGTAAAAATCAACTCTCAGTGTAAAATGAGCAACTTGACTCCAAAATACTCATTCCAGACCAGCATAAAGATTGCCTTTTAGTCAGACTGAAATGGTAATTTTCAGCTTCTTCTGTATTGGTGAGATATTTTCTCAAATAACAAGAGGTTTTGAGATGACTTCAAGGAATTTTAAGATGCAAAATGGCACTATAATAATGCCATTTGCAGTGACGTGGTTGGACCTAGAGTTTGTCCTACTGAGTAAAGCTAAGTCAGGCAGAGAAAGACAAATATCGTATGAGATCACTTATATGTGGAATCCAAAACAATGGTACAAATAAACTTATTCACAAAACAGAAGTAGAGTCACAGACGTAGAAAACAAACGTATGTTTACCAAGGCGAAAGAAGAGGGAGAGAGAAACTGGGAGATTGGGGTTGACATATATACACTGCTGCTGCTGCTGCTAAGTCGCTTCAGTCGTGTCCGGCTCTGTGCGACCCCATAGACAGCAGCCCACCAGGCTCCCGTCCCTGGGATTCTCCAGGCAAGAACATTGGAGTGGGTTGCCATTTCCTTCTCCAATGCAGGAAAGTGAAAAGTGAAAGTGAAGTCGCTCAGTCGTATCAGACTCTTCACAACCGCATGGACTGCAGCCTACCAGGCTCCTCCGTCCATGGATTTTCCAGGCAAGAGTACTGGAGTGGAGTGCCATATATAAAATAGATAACTAATAAAGACCTACCGTACAGCACAGGGAACTCAGTACTCTGTAATGGCCTCTATGGGAAAAGGACTTTAAAAGGAGTGGAAATATGAGTATGTGTAGCCGATTCACTTTTCTGTACAGCAGAAACTAACACAACATTGTAAATCAGCTATACTCCAATAAAAATTAATTAAGAACAGAACAAAATGGCCCTCATGAGGTCAGCACTCGTTTAGGTGTTATCAATACTAGATCGTCTCACTGTGTCACAGATTCCAATAAGGCTATCCGCAGTGTCCATCCTATTCCCTGGTATCCCTTGGGCCTTGGGTCTCTGTTCAAACAGAACTGTTGTTGCCCAAACCAAGGGAAGAAATTCACCTACATTCCTAGAAGCGTTGGGACTTACTTGATGTCGCTTTGTTGTTCTTCTGTACCGGGTATCTCCAACTTAGAGAAATCGGGCCCTGCACAGCACATAGCTGTGCTGTTACAGCACAACGTTCCTACGGATAGTCGTTGCTACAGGATACATATATACTTGTTACCGTTTGTTTATTTATTATTTTATTTGGGCCTGCGCTGGGTCTTCACTGCTCTATGTGGGTTTCCTCTAGTCGTGGTGCCAGGCTTCTCATTGCCGTGGCTCCTCTTGTGGCCGAGCATGGGCTCTGAGCTCACAGGCTCAGTAGTCGAGTCTCGCAGGCTCTAGGGTGTGGGTAGTGGTTGTGATGCACAGGCTTAGTTGCCCCTCGGCATGTGGGATCTTTCTGAACTGGCGATCAAACTCATGTTCCCTGCATTGGCAGGTGGGGTCTTGACCACTGGATCACCAGGGAGTCCAACAGCACATATTTTTTAATTAGAACACAATGAGTCTTATGCATTGATGGAATTTGGCAGCCTACTGAAGAATTTTTTAGTTTGCCTCTGCAGACAGATAAGAACCACTGGTCTGATTAGAAATGGAAGATCTGAACCCTATTCCTTCGGTGAAATGCCCGACTTCTCTCATATAAGCATGGCCCTCATCAATGCAACAGTCTGACCCAAAGAAGTGCAGAACACAAGGTCAGTATCTGAATTTGCTTAGGGGAGAGCAGAGGCATATTTATGTATGATTTATATCGTCTCTCCATGTATAGATGAGCTCACACATAGGTATAGGTGGCTATGGTCACGCTATTCATACACCATGCTGACATGTATCCCAGTGTTTTTTTCACATGTCACGTCTATCTATAAAATCATCTTGTCAACTCATGGAGATGTAAGAGAGGTCATGTATTTGGCATTCTTCTTCTACCTCTCATCTAGGCTATGGTTTAGAATTCAGTGATCCCTACGGGTTTCACTGTGTTGCTGAAGACTGCATACAGTCTTTTAAGGCAGCAAAGCACAGCGGGATGGTGAGGGTTTAAAGACAAGGCAGGCTACTTCGTTGTATTGCACATTGCTTAATGTGCTTCACCGATACTGCATTTTTACAAACTGAAGATCTGAGGCAACCCTGCATTGAGCAAGTCTAAGAGTGCCATTTTTCCGACCCCATTTGCTCACTTCAAGTCTCTGTGTCAAAGTTACATTTTGCTAATTCTCACAATGTTTCACCCTTTTTCGTTATTATTATAGTTGTTATGGTGATCTGTGATCAACAGTCATTAATGCTACTATTGCAAAAAGATGACAGCTCACTGAAGGCAGAGATGATGGTTAGCATTTTTGAGCAATAAAACATTTTTAAAATTAAGGTGTGTGCATTGTTTTTATAAGCATAATGCTATTGCACACTTAATAGACTATAGCACAGTGTAGACCTAACTATGTATACATGTATGTGTATCTGTACTGGGAACCAACAAATTCATGTGACTCACCTTATTGCAATGTGCGCTGTATTGCAGTGGTTTGAAACTGAGTCGGCAACATCACCTGGCTATGCCTGTACAGCCCTTTAAATTACAGGACCTTGGAATACTTCCAGCCTGGTGGTTTTGTGACATTAAAGTTATTTAATGCCTCTAGGTTTGCAATTATCATTTTAAAGAAAAGAGGAAATAATGTCTGGTAGGATGGTTCGAGAGCTGGAGTCTAGAGTGATGAATGTCAGTGGCATAGTTCTCCAAAGCTACTGATTTCTAAGCAAGTGACGGAGGGTACGCAGGGTGATGGGTTATACCAGGCAAGACTCTTGCGCGTTAGGCTGTTCCCTGTTACCATCTCTTCCAACTAGGTGAGTTCAAGTACATCGCTGAAAACCTCAGGATTTTTCTTTCCTTCTTTTAGAAATAAAGTCCCACGCTGTTTTCCTGGCTCTCCAGGGATGTATCTGGGCAGAATGGATTATAGCTGCCCCTGCCTTTTCCATGAGTGATACGATCTAATTCCCCCCGTGGATGCCTGAAGCCACGGATAGTTCTATACCCCGTATATACCATGGTTTTGTTTTTTGTTTTTTCCTACGCATTGTTGTTTCCTACGCATTGTTATTTATTCACTAAGTCGTGTCCGACTGTTTGTGACCCCATGGACTGTAGCCCACCAGGCTCCTCTACCCATGGGATTTCCCAGGCAAGAATACAATACTCATCCTACACATACATACCTGTGATAAAGTTTAATTTATAAAATAGGCACAGTAAGGGATTAACAATAAAAATAATAGACGAATTGTAACAATAGACTCTGGTAAAGTTATGTGAATGTGGTCTCTCTCCAAATATCTTATTGCGCAAATCTAATGTCTTTTTCATCTTAACTAAACCCTTATTATGCCCTGTGGCCGTATCTTTTGCAGTTCGAGGTGCAACAGGAAAACTAGTATAAGTATCCTTTTCCTTCTTTACAATTTCATGAATAGAGGATCCATTCTTACCATAGATCTTAGTAATCTCAGCATAGTTTTCTTTCTTTTTTTATTAAGTCGAAAACTTTCATCTTTTCCTTAAAGGAAGCACTTTATGGCTTCTCTTTGGCATATCCAAACTGTCACCATTATGCAAGAGACACGGGTTCAATCCCTGGCTCTGGAAGATCCCCTGGAGGAGGGCATGGCAACCCACTCCAGTGTTCTTGCCTGGGGAATCCCATGCACAGAGGAGCCTGGTGGGCTACAGTCCATGGGGTCACAAAAGAGTCAGATACAATTTAGCAAATGAGCATGCACAATATATTATAAATGATATAGAATTATTATCACAATCATTGAATATTAGGGTATGTTTGCTGGGGCAGAGGGATTAAGGAATTGTGTTTGGAGAGGAGACTGTAGATGTAGGTGCAGCTTGGATCATGAAGGATTTGTGAATCACTAGACTTGACCTTAAAAGCAATAGAAACCATTAAGTGGAGCAGTGACAGAATCAGATATGTCTTTTAAAAGGACAGCTCTGATTTTGGTGTAGAGACTGCACTAAAAAGAGGTGAGACAGGAAGCAGGGAGGCTAGTCATTGCTGGAGTCATTGACGGGAAATACCTATGGTCAGGACACAGAAAGTGGGTGGGATAAAGAGGTGATTTAACCGCAGTCCTTCTAGTGAATGACTGGGTGTATGAAGAGAAAAAGGATTTTAGCAGATCATGAAAATACTTTCTGAAAACAATCATGACAGCCATGTATAAAGCATGAGAGGCATGTTTGCCAAATAGGCTCTGGAGAGAAAGAAAATGTGGGCAAATTTTCAATAGGTCATTTGTCTTCCCTGTAACTGCCTGCTTTGTTAGTCTGAGGTGCCTTAGCAGCTGTCTGAGGGCTGTTTTTAAGCTCTGGCAATCGGCTGGTGGTTATTCTTCTAGTTTTCCTATGAAATTTGAAGTCTTCTGATAGATGTCAGCCAAGCGTTGAGCAGGTCTTATGGCATTAAAAGATAAGGGAAAGCACTTAGAGTTTCCTCGGGGCATTTTTTTGGTCTAATGCTTCCAGCTTTGAAAAAGCATTGGCCATTGGAGAAAATATGAGTACTGAAGAGTGAGGGAGAGAAACGTGTGACTGTGGTTACATATCTTGAAAAAAATAGCCAGTAGGTGCCTGTTTGATTATAAAAATAATATTTATGCAAAGTAAAAACAGGAAAACATGGAAAAATACAAAGAAGAAACTATAATTATTCATACTATCACTATCCAGAAATAAACGTTTTGACACTTAACTTTTCAGGTTCTTTCTATGCCCGCATACATTTTTTAAAATTTATTTTTTAATTGGAGGAAAATTGCTTTGCATCTTATGGTGGCTTCTGGCATACAACAACAATGCGAATCAGCCATAACTGTACATACATCTCCTCTCTCTTGAGCCTCTCTCCCCTTCCCCCATCCCTGCCTTCTAGGTCATTGCAGAGCACCAGACTTGACTCCCTGTGTTATATAGCAACTGTTCACCAGGTGTCTGTTTTACACATGATAGTGAATATATTTAATGTGAGGTCATCAGTCACATGTGGGTTTGGGATTTCTTTTGTATCCTGAGATTTTAGGGTAGCTAGACTACTATTACCATGAAACCCCCAAGTGCAGTGGTTCCATCATGATACCTGTCTTTTTGTTTTTCATAGATAGATGTGTGGTGGACAGGGTTTCCAGGGGGCTTAGGCAGCACGTGGTTTCCCAGGGACCCAGATCTGCACCCACATCCCTGAGGCGTTGCTCTGGTCCACATGGCTGAAGCAGACCCAACAGCATCACATCGTGTTGCAACCAAAAGGAAAGAGATACAGAAGAGGAAAGCAAGCAGCTTCCTCTTTTAAGGATGTGCTTTGGTAGTGATTTCGTTCTTTTCTTAATTCTGCCCACTTGCCATTTGCCAAAATTCAACCACACGGCTACATTTAGTTCTAAGGGAGGCTGGGAAAGGCTAGCACCCTATTGCCCCACCATGTATCTTATAAAACCCCAGTATGGCATAGCTTGTTACTAAATGTAAGGAGAAAATGGATACTGGAAGCAATTGCCAGCCCGGCTTTCAAGTCTCCAATCGCTCGTCTGTGTCCCGCTAACCACACGTAGAACAGACTCACTCCTTCACCAAGGGGACAGCCTCAAAAACCATTTAACTACTGTATCCAACTCATAGTTCAAGATTTCTGGGTGGCTTTAAGTCCTCTCCATCAAGGCTGGAGGTGCCCACATCAGGGAAATTTTAAAGTCATGGACATGTTTTCTGGCATCTTCCCCATACTTAAGCGTTCAACAGGGGAGTCAAGCAAGATAGCTGCAACTTAAAAACAAAACCAAATGGAAAAAGGGTAAATGGGAGAAAAAAAAAAAAATCATTATGGTCCTTAAGAGTGATGAAATCTTACTGGGAAGGAGCTACGACAAGTCTCCACCACGGCCAAGGAAGAAAATTCCTTGGTCTGTAGACACTGCCTCTCTTCTCTGGGAGACAGCCCTCTGTCCACTGACCTCTCAGAGACTCTGCTTGTCCACTAACTTCTGTGGCCACAGCTACAGTGAGTGTGGGGGAGCCTGCCTTACTTGGGGACACACAACTCTCTTGGGGGTTGCTTTAGGGACCAGAAAATTACAGCTTCGGCAGGCCAGGTTTGCGGTTTCTTTGATCCCATAATTCTTTCAAAGTTCTTAGCAGTTTCCTAGACTGTCTGCTCCCAGTCATTTCCATGAACATGTAAGGATAGCCCACGATCTCGTCTGCATCGGCCTTAGGTTTATGAATGCAATTGTTTACTCATCTCTAAACTTGGACCATTCTCTCTCTAATTCAGTAGCAACTTTGAGGTCATTGAAAATAACAGGCTAGGGTGAGACAACAACACGCTTAATTCTATATTTGCCATCGTATTGGCTCCTCTGGTTCCATTAACAACAGGCCCTGGAGAAAGGCTCCGAGACACAGTTTATCTCTTTCTGTTTATGGTTCTGAAGCAGATCAATTTTCCAGCTCCATGAGGCCTAAATTACAAGACTTCTAGTCAATTCAGATGTCAGCCCCAAGCACAGGGGACATCCCTACCGGGGTTGTATTTCCTCCTGTCTCAGCTGGAAACTGACAAATTCTTGCCAAACTGTGTCGCCCTCTGGTAAAAGCAGCAAGAATCAGCCACCAGAAACCAGTACTCTAGTTTTGTCTCACTGTTTACCCCAGAGCAGCAGAACTGGTAAGCATGTAACCTATCTTCCAGGTCATCACAGGAACCAGTCTGACCAGTGTTTCCCTATGGTTTGCCAAAGGTCATCAGCCTTTCTGCCTGCGATATCATCTCCTCACTGCCTGTCCCACAATTGTTAAAGGACCCATCTTAACACAATTGTTAAAGGATCACACAATTGTTAAAGTGATATAATGTGCTTTTTTTTTTTTTTAACCCCTGCAGGATAGTATTTCTGATCCCAATATATTTTTTTTAATGATTCAAGACTAAGCTGCTGTTACAGAAGACCCCAAAATACAATATTGCAAAATAGATTGAAATTTTCTCTCATAAAATATGGAGTCTGGAACGTGAAAGTGTCTCTGTTCATGACATCATCCAGGGACCCAGGTATCTTCTGGTTTTTGTTCCTTTACCTGCTAGATTCCTGCTGTGGACAAATGGTCTGTTTGCTCATGAGTGAGCACCATACCTGCACCCCAGCTCGGGGCTGGTGGAGGGAAGTGATTCCTTTCCTTTTATGGGTGTGACTCTCAAGTCACTCACATCATTCCTACTCACTACTCCATTGTGAGGCTAGTGGGAGACCACTGTGTCTTGTTAAAACTTGGTGGGGGTGGGGGTCTGATACTCAATGCAAGATGTATACAGGCTTGCAAATAGAGCTCTTCCACACCAATGAATCATTGCTTCCCAATGTGGGCTGTAATAGGTAATACTTTACTGATCTTCTTTATTGAACAGTTTTTATGTACATCTCTGGCTGACTTACTTAAGAGAGGTATACTTGGAAAGAGAATGCCACATACAAACATTTTAAAGAATTGACTACTTGCCTTATGGAAAGAGTGTAGTGGGTTGTAATTTCAGTTTAAGTATGTAAATCTGCCTTCCCATATAATCAGTCTCCAATACTTAATATTTTTATATTTAAAAAACTTCCCCCAGAGGGGCGTGATCAAGATAGCAGAGTAGGAAGATCCTTACATATCTTCCAACAGAAAAGTACTTAGTTATCCAACAAAGGAATAATTACGTAAGTGATGGTATTAGGAAAACAGTATAGTCTCAAGATTAAGGATGAACATTGGAGGCAGCCAAAGTTGACTGGATTTGTCTGAGTTTGAAACCCAACTCTTTGTTGGATAACTAAGTACTTTTCTGTATTTTGCAGTTGTAACTAATGATTCTTTGATAAACATCTTTTTACGTATATGTTTCTCTCTCATACTGGTTCTTCTATGATAGAATTTTCTCCATTGAAAGATGCTGACTTTTTAGGGAACTTGATACATTCTGACTGCACATTTTTTAAGAAATATGAATCATCCAAAGAATAATATTTATTTTTAAAATTCTAGTAATAATTTTGCAATGTATACAGGTATGAAATCATCATCTTGTTTATTTTGGGCTTATATATGTTATGTCACTATCTCAATAAAGCTGAAAAAAATGAAATTCAGCCCCCTCAAATTCTAATAATTAATTAAGAATTTAACATGTCCCAGAGCCAATATTACAATTTTAGGTAAAATATACAATTCATAAGGAAGGCATTCTTAGGCAATGTTTATAAAATTTAAACTGTCTGAGGAATACTGTATTACAGACAGCCATGGGATTTTATGCCAGATCCAATATATCTGTGTTTTTATATTATATATCATTGACTGCATCTTATAGTCAGATTAAAGTTGATCCTTATATCTGGAATATATCTGGAACCCATTTCTATAGCAATTTATTTTGAGGAGCCATTTTTAAAAAATGAATCAGATCCAAAAAAAAACAAAAAGTGGCCCTGTCTAAACAAGGCACTCCCTGAAGGTGACACTAACAGCAACTGTATGGCAACAGAAGAGTTAAAACTGACCAGAGGGTGGCGTTTTTCAGCGGCCCTTCATCTAATAACATGCATGTCAAACGGTGACGTGTGAACAGTGTTACTTCTCCACCGTAAGCCTCGGTGAAAAATGCAGACGGGTGTAAATGGCTCCCTAAAGCCAGCCTGTGACCCGGGTGTGGAAGGCAGGATTTATTAATGTTTATTTTCACTTAGCATAACCACTTCAGTGCTAGAACATCAGTGTCCAAACCCTCCTCAAAATAGGTGGCTGTTATTTAGTCGCTCAGTCGTGTCTGACTCTTTGCGACCCCATGACTATAGCCTGCCAGGCTCCTCTGTCTATGGGATTCTCCAGGCAAGCATACTGGAGCGGGTTGCCATTTCTTTCTCTAGGGGATCTTCCTGGATCAGGAATTGAACCCGCGGATCCTGTGCTGGCAGGCAAATTCCTTACCACTGAGGCACCAGGGAAGTCCCCTTCCCAACAGAGGGTGGTCAGCAAAAGCTAATACAAAGACCATTCTTGGTCAGGAGAGGGCAGAGGTGGCTGAACCTGTAGATCCAAGGCAGGGAACCTAATAAAACAATCCTTTGTGTTTTCAATCTATAATGTTGCCTTTGGAAGACTTCCAGACAGATATGCAGCCCCATGTCCTCTGCCAAGCCCGCCAGGCGTTGCTGCAGTCTCCCACCCAACCACAGCTGCCCAGAGCCTGAGCCAGGTCAGGTCTGTGCAGTCCTGCCACTGAGGGTTTTAAGGCTCTGCGGCCAATGGTTTACCCTTCCTAGTAATTTTATCTTTGGATTGCTTTGCTTTACAACTAATATTTGATAGGACAGTGGAACGTGAGCTGGGAGCTTGGAGTGTCAGCTCACCCGTGGTCCCACCTGCTGCTGCCTCCCCCATCCCTGCCCCATCCTCCCGGGAGACACTGTACACCTCCTCCCTGCCGCCACATACACACCCTGATGGTGACGGGGTTGTGGGGGGGTTGGGAGGGAGGAGAAGCCCACCCTCGGCCCTTGACCTCTGCCCCCAGCAGGCATAGTCAGGGGAGAGAGAAGATTTCAACTTGCTCATTTTCATTTTGTGCAAGAACTTCCTGTCCGCTTATGCATCTTCTTACACACTTCACCGCATCATTTACTGCTTCACGGCTGTGTGGTCAGAGGGATCTCTGTCTGAAAGCTGTCCTCCTCTGGCTGGTGGCTGCCCCTCTCCCTGCTTGTCCCAGCCATGGTGGGGGGCGGGGGGAGTGGCAAGCCTGTTCACTCTTTCTCTCTCCTACAATTCCATAGTCACGAAGATGCATGCGTGCTAAGTCGCTTGTGTGTCCAACCCTTTGTGACCCCGTGGATTATATCCTGCCAGGCTCCTCTGTCCGTGGGATTCTCCAGGCAAGAATACTGGAGTGGGTTGCCATGCCCTCCTCCAGGGGATCTTCCCAACCCAGGGATCAAACCTGTGCCTCTTGCATCTCCTGCATTGGCAGGTGGGTTCTTTACCACTAGCGCCACCTGGGAAGCCCCAGTTACCATTTACAGGATTAGTATCTTCATTTTACATGGCTTCTTCGGGGTCACAGAACTAGCAAATGCCAGAGCACAGACTTGAGCCAGATCTTGTGACTAAATCCAGATTCCAAATCCAGCCTTCCCCCACTGGGAGTCACTGGGGGCCTTGATTAGGTAACCATAAGGGATGGTGAAGTCTGACCTCTCCCGCCTAAAGGTAATGCCTGCATTTGGCTCCCAGTAACTCCTGCTGCCTGGTGTTAGACAGAATGTGGATAGAAAATGGAAGACAGGGTGTTCCTGGCCCATCCTATTGTGTCTAATACTGTGTTGCCTAGTGACCTCTGGACTACAACTGCCTGGATTTGAAATCAGGCTCTGCCGCTTACTGTGTGCCCTTAGCCAAGTTTCTGACTCTCTTGCCTCAGCTTTAAAATCTTTAAAGTGACGATAATAATAGCAATTATTTTTCAAGGATGTTATGCTTGATGGTACCTGGTAGTCACTTGATAAATGTTAATTATCTTTATGTAATAGTATATAAATTATTGTTACAATGCAATCTCTCACTTTCTTGCAGCTTGGCATAGCGTGGGGGTGTGGGATGAGATATGTGCTCATGTGCCCTTACTACTTACTGTTTGGACATCAGTATTTTGGGTGCTAAAATCTGACCCTGCAGCCAGAACCATCTGACTGTTCTCCCCACACACTTACTTTCCCACCCTCCGATCCCCATAATCTCTATTTAGCTTCCCAAGTGACACCATGTAGGAAATTCAGCCACCTTGAGGCAGCCATGCTATCAGAAAGCCCCTCAAGCCTATAGCATCAATGGCCAGCCATGAGTGAAGACATCTCTAAATGATTCCAGCTAAATGGTTGCTTTACACAGTGAAGTTTGGGGTGGGTTGCATGTGTGTGTAACAATAATAATAAGAGCTGTGACACAAATATTGAAGGTATTGAACATATGAAACACAGATTAATCAGTTCAAAAATAGATGACAAGGGAGAGAAGCTCAGCAGAAAACTATTTATGAAAAAAATCAAATTGAAATTCTAGAACTCAAAAGCACCATAACTGAAATTTACTCCTCAAAAGAGTTTAGCAGCAATAAGACACAGCACCAGCTGGGATGAGACAGCTGGAAAACAGATCAGTAGAAAATACCCAGACTGGAGCACAGAGATCAACAATGATGGAAAATGCAGAAGGGAGTGTGGGATGGAAATAGTAAATGGCCTAATGTACGCGTAACTGGAGTCCGACGAACAGAGGAGAGAGAGCATACTGTGAAAAGGCGATTTGGGAAGGAGAGCCGAGAAACAAAAGAAGAGCCTGACCCTCAGGCTTGTGCATTCAGGCTCGGTGAGGTGTGAAAATAGGGGCATTTTTCTGGACTCTGTGCTGTGACATCCAGGGTTCAGAAATGACACAGAACTAAAGAGAAGGGGAAGTATATGACGTAAGAAAAGCGGACGGGATCTGAAGTATCCAGAAGAGAAGCCTGAGCTAACTAAATTGAAACAGGCCACCAAAGGCCATGTCTAATTCTTTTTTTTTTTCCTAATGGCACTCGGCACATGCCTAGCACAGAAAAGATTCTCGGTGTAACATTTGCAAGTGAGAAGCATCTGTTCTACAGAGAGAAGGCTGTGGCATGGGCTGCTTAGGCTGGCTATTAAAGAGCTGCCTGGGGCAGGTAGACACCCTCCAGATGCTACTGTTCAGATCTTTGCATTACCCGCAGTCTTCATTATACTCTTGGCTAGAGATAAGACTCGAGAGGGAGATGAGGAGTATTGGCATTTAGGACTAGAGAAGGAAATGGCAACCACTCCAGTGTTCTTGCCTGGAGAATCCCAGGGATGGAGGAGCCTGGTGGGCCGCCGTCTATGGGGTTGCACAGAGTCGGACACGACTGAAGCGACTCAGCAGCAGCAGCAGTTGACCAGCTTCCTTCATTCCTGCTTCCTTCCATCTTCCTTTCTTCCCTCTCTCATTAAATATTCCTTGGACAGCCCCTAGCTGCTGGTCACCAGGCTGGGTACCATGGCCACAAAGATGGATAAAAAACAGTCCTTGCTCTAGCGAGAACAAACAGGAATACAGTTTAACTTCTGAGCACTAAAGCAACGTGCCCCAGGGGCCCATAGGAGGGACCAACTGGCCGCTGGTCATGAGAATAAAGAAAGCTTCATGCAGAAGGTGATGTTGGATCTGCACCCCTGAGGATGAGGGGCATATACAAGATGGTGAAGGGGAAGTTCCCCCAGGGTAGCAGGCACAGTTGTAAAAGCGTGAATGTGGTTGTTTGTTTTTTTTTTTTTTCGGCCACGAAGCATGGCTTATGGGATTTTAGTTCCCCGGCCAGGATGCAGAGTTCTAACCACTGAACTTTCAGGGAATTCCCCACGAGTGTGATGGGAGCATAGCCTGTACAGGCCAGGGGACACAGAGTTCAGGAGAAAGGCTTGCAGGAGAAGAGGTTGACGCCGGGAGCTGTTTTGCACTTCATCCGCTGTCACTGAGAAATGATGTATGGCTCCACTGAGTGACATGACTGTGATCATGTTTTAGAAAATTGTCCTGTTGCGTGAGGATGTGAAGGGGGTTGGAAGCCGGCAGAGGTGGGGGCTGGGAAGGGAAGAACAGATGGGGATCTGGCCACATCAACTCGCCAACACGAACCCGACTGGTAGTCAGCTGAAGCATGTTTCTCCTCCATCTTCTCAACGACCGATTTTTGCAGTCCTTTGGGCCAGTCTCGCAGTTGATCCAAAGCAATTGCTAAGTCATCTCAGCATTGAAATGACTACTGGGTTCGCATTCTGAGCAGCCAAACAGGTTTGGAAGAACAAGCCTCTGGCAAGCCAGCAAGGGTGCCTATTCAAAGAACAGGAAGTTTTTGTACCAGAGCCTCAAATGTATTGGCTAGAGTGGAAAATTGAAGGAGAATTTCAGATTTCAGAAAAATGTGTGCAGGCTGCAAATCCAGCCCCAAAGCATTACTTTTAAGCCAAGTAAGCAGGGAGGGAAAGGTTCAGGTGAAGGTCACACAGCTGTGGGTGGATGAGTGCTCCACAGGACTTTGCTGTGGAGAAATCTTCCAGTTTGCCTCCTCTGCACAACAGTGGCACAAAAAACCCTTATAAATATGGTTTTCCAGAAATGAGGCATAGAGCTCCCTCTGCTCTCATCTGGCTTCTGAGTAGAAGCCCACTTGTAGGACCTGCAAAACTTACTCCCTTCACACTGGGGGCCCCTCATGGGCACTGGCCGAACGTGGGCCAGTCCTGCTTATTATTTTTCCTCTGAACATTGTTGTATCTGGATTGGATTCCCAGAACGGCTGTGACTATCTTCTGATACCTAGAGGGTGACGCCAACATAGGAAGGAGGGAACAACATAGGATCAGAGGGAACAGTAAGAAGCAAATCTGGAGCCTTGGCGTACTGTGCCTGTAGCCTGATCATCTGTTGGATTTCTTACAATGCAAAAAAAGCGAATTTCCTAGTCCCTTCAATGTTCAAGTCACATTGAGGGGGTCTTTGAGTTGGGGGTCTTCTGTTACTTGCAGATATAAGCATCCTGAGTTATACCTCCCAAATAACAGCAACACAACACAAAATACTTTTTTTCTAACCAACTTTTGCTTTCTGAAATGCTTCTCTTTATAAGCTATTCTTTTTATTGGGGAATTTTCTTTCTACTGTAATACACATATCTCCAGGAATCCTAAGACTTTTTATTTTTCTAAAAATTGTTTTAAATTTTGTTCAATATTTTATTGAGTCCTTACGAAATGCTAGACACTATAAGCTTATGAGGATTTTAGATGGGGATGGTTTTTAAAAACACTTTTTTTTTTTTAAATGAAGAATTATCTCGGCTGCCATCTCCATGGACTCCCCTCATTTTTACCAGAAGGCTGATCAGCTCCCCCAGGCTGAGAGAAGGAAGTAGAGAAGGGCTTGGTGGGAGGGGAGAAGAAGATGGATTTGGTCCTGAGACTCTAATTCATTGCTACCTCGAGGACATTTTTACTTTGCCTGCAGGATAAAGAAAGTAATCCATTGCCACTGTGGTGAAAATACACTCTCTTTCTGCCTTGCCTCCTTTCTCTTCCACTTTAAAAAGGGAAAGTTGGGAAGAGATGAGCTCAACCTCTGAGATATGAAACCAGAACTCAACAAGAGAAAAAACACTTCAAATATCAAACTGAGGTAGAACTCCTTTGAAGATTTGAGTCAACATAGAGACCAACACAGGAACCGATCACACGAACCCCTAAAATCTCCCCTGGAAATGATTCCTAGTCGGGAGATGGTGCTAAAGAGGGTGAGAATGAGCTGGACTTCAGACAGCTGCTAGATGCCCATCAGGTCCAGTTGTGTAGCTGGTCTAACTGCCTTCAAGAATTATGACACATTTCACACCATAGTCCAATTTATTCCCTCTAACAGGTTTGTGCATTCATTTGCCTTGAACTCTCAAACACACAAGGGAGGTGAAATGGTGATTACTATTTTAACTCTGTGAATAGAGTAGTGGAGCTACAGAAAGGTTAAGTGGCTGATCCAAAGTTTGAGACAGTTACTGCAGAGGCAAGACTGTCTCTCTGATCTCGAAACATCGCATTTGTTCTCCTCTCCATTCGCTCCTACCTACCCTGCCGTGGGATTTGAAGTGAAGGCAGCACGCCTGGATGAGCTCCTAATGTGGACATGGCCCCATTGGTTTCATTCCCCTTCCCACCACTCACCCAGCCCTGGGGAGCCCCAGCAAGAAGTTGGGGCCAAAATTCAGAGAGCTTTTAAGAACCACACGCACAAGTTGGGCTGTGGCTGCTCACGATTAACTGAGGACCCAAGTGACGTCATAAATCATTTACTCAACAATCCTGTATGGAATTCTTTTCACCCTTCCCTCATTTTCTGCTCCACATGTTTGGGAATACAAGGGAGGCATAGAGAATGACTCTTTCTGTAGTGAAGCAGCTCACAGCCCTTTTGCAAGGCAAGACCAAAACATAGGAGACAATCAAGAGGTCATAAGAGGACTTCCCTGGTGGTCCACTGGTTAAGAATCTGCCTGCCAAAGCAGAGGACACGGGTTCAGTCCTTCATCTGGGAAGATTCCACGTGCCTGGATCAGCTACTGAGCCCATGTGTACTAGAGCCACGCTGCACAACTGCAGAGTAGCCTCCACTCTCTGCAACCAGAGAAAGCCTGCCCCAAACAACAGACACCCAGGGCAGCCAATACATATGCATTTTAAAGGTGATGGGAGACAAGAGATACCTGACGCTTAGATTTGGTTAAAACACAAAAAGAGCAGTGCTAAATAATTCTTGGCTAAATGAATGAATTATTAGACTGAATACTCACATTAGTTGATTTGGACAGTATATATCAGTCAAGGTTAAAGGAGAGAAGAGGAATCACTAGGATAGACACACACACACACGCACACACACAAACACAATAACAGCAAACAATGGAAATTCAATTCACAAGGAAAAGATGACTAGTGGGTCCATGCAGGTGGTGGGCTCACACAACAATTGAAGGGTGGTGAAAATGTGGCCAGGTAAAAGGGGAGGCGGCATTTCAGGTAGAAGACTGACATCAGTGTCTGTGACTACAGGAGTGCTGAAGAGAGCCTCGTACATTGTTGTACTCAAATCCCAATCACACACACAGACAGGCAGACACACACCACACATATATCATTTATTATTTATGAGTCTCTAAATTGGGATCATAAAAGTCACTACATAGAATTGCAGTGAGGATTAAAATAGATTATGTAAAAATAGCCCTAGCCCTAATGCAAAGAAATAGAGGAAAACATGGAAAAGAAATGCAGAAAAACAAAATGGCTATCTGATGAGGCCTTACAATAGCTGTGAAAAGAAGAGAAGTGAAAAGCAAAGGAGAAAAGGAAAGATATTCCCATTTAAATGCAGAGTTCCAAAGAATATCAAGGAGAGATAAGAAAGCCTTCCTCAGCGATCAATGCAAAGAAAAGGAGGAAAACAACAGAACGGGAAAGACTAGAGATCTCTTCTAGAAAATCAGATACCAAGGGAACATTTCATGCAAAGATGGGCTCAAAAAAGGATAGAAATGGTATGGACCTAACAAAAGCAGAAGATATTAAGAAGAGGTGGCAAGAATACACAGAAGAACTATACAAAAAAGATCTTCATGACCCAGATAGTCACGATGGTATGATCATTCACCTAGAGCCAGACATCCTGGAATGCAAAGTCAAGTGGGCCTTAGAAAGCATCACTACGAATAAAGCTAGTGGAGGTGATGGAATTCCAGCTGAGCTATTTCAAATCCTAAAAGATGATGCTGTGAAAGTGCTGCACTCAATATGCCAGCACATTTGGAAAACTCAGCAGTGGCCACAGGACTGGAAAAGGTCAGTTTTCATTCCAATCCCACAGAAAGGCAGTGCCAAAGAATGCTCAAACTGCACAATTGCACTCATCTCACACGCTAATAAAGTAATGCTCAAAATTCTCCAAGCCAGGCTTCAACAATACATGAACCGTTAACTTCCAGATGTTCAAGTTGAATTTAGGAAAGGCAGGAGGAACCAGAGATCAAATTGCCAACATCTGCTGGATCATCGAAAAAGCAAGAGAGTTCCAGAAAAACATCTATTTCTGCTTTATTGACTATGCCAAAGCCTTTGACTGTGTGGATCACAATAAACTGTGGAAAATTCTGAAAGAGATGGGAATACCAGACCACCTGACCTGCCTCTTGAGAAACCTATATGCAGACTAGGAAGCAACAGTTAGAACTGGACATGGAACAACAGACTGGTTCCAAATAGGAAAAGGAATACATCAAGGCTGTATATTGTCATCCTGCTTATTTAACTTATATACAGAGCACATCATGAGAACCACTGGGCTGGAAGAAGCATAAGCTGGAATCAAGATTGCCAGGAGAAATATCAATAACCTCAGATATGCAGATGACACCACATTTATGGCAGAAAGTGAAGGAAAAACTAAAGAGCCTCTTGATGAGAGTGAAGGAGGAGAGTGACAAAGTTGGCTTAAATCTCAACATTCAGAAAACTAAGATCAGGCCTCCGGTCCCATCACTTCATGGCAGATAGATGGGGAAACAGTGGAAACAGTGGCTGACTTTATTTTTGGGGGGCTCCAAAATCACTGCAGATGTTTATTGCAGCCATGAAATTAAAAGACGCTTACTCCTTGGAAGGAAAGTTATGACCAACCTAGATAGCATATTCAAAAGCAGAGACATTACTTTGCCAACAAAGGTCAGTGTAGTCAAGGCTATGTTTTTTCCAGTGGTCATGTATGGATGTGAGAGTTGGACTGTGAAGAAAGCTGAGGACCAAAGAATTGATGCTTTTGAACTGTGGTGTTGGAGAAGACTCTTGAGAGTCCCTTGGACTGCAAGGAGATCCAACCAGTCCATTCTGAAGGAGATCAGTCCTGGGTGTTCATTGGAAGGACTGATGTTGAAGCTGAGACTCCAATCCTTTGGCCACCTGATGCGAAGACCTGACTCATTTGAGAAGACCCTGATGCTAGGAAATATTGAGGGCAGGAGAAGAAGGATGAGAGAGGATGAGATGGTTGGATGGCATCACTGACTCGATGGACATGGATTTGGGTGGATTCCGGGAGTTGGTGATGGACAGGGAGGCCTGGTGTGCTGTGGTTCATGGGGTCGAAAATATTTGGATACAACTGAGCGACTGAACTGAACTGAATGTTCAATATGTAGGAGGCTCTCCAAAACCTAAAGAGAGTTGCTCATTCATGTCTGTTTGTGACCCCATGGACTATAACCTGCTAGGCTCCTTTGTCCATGGAATTCTCCAGGCAAAATACTAGAGATGGTAGCCATTCCCTTTTCCAGGGGAACTTTTCAACCCAGGGATTGAATCCCAGGTCTCCTGCACTACAGGTGGATTCTTTACCATCTGAGCTACCAAGGAAGCCCGATAAAGCACAAATAAGAAAGATTTTCTACCTTGTATGCCTGTTTTTCTCCCTTTAGCCAGCTTTTACTGATAGAAAAAGAAGAAAATTTGCAATGGTTTTGGGTCAGAGGGTTTCGCTGGTGGCTCAGATGGTAAAGAATCTGCCTGCAATACAGGAGATCTGGGTTTGATCCAGGGGTTGGGAAGATCTCCTGGAGAAGGGAATGCAACCCACCCCAGTATTCTTGCCTGGAGAATTCCATGCACACAGGAGACGAAAGGCTGCCGTCCATGGGGTCGCAAAGAGTTAGACACGACTAAAGACGTTCATTCACTCATTCACTGTGCTTGAGTCAGGAGGTTAACCCTCTTCTCAGGCCAGTAGATGTTCTATAGACACTACAGCTCGCAGGGTTGGACTTCTATGGCCAATTTTTCAGATTTAAATAAAAATTCCTAGATTTTAAAACATTGAAGTTTCTGGTGTTTGTTTGGCCATGCCGTGCCATGCAGCATGCAGGATCACACTTCTGTGGCCAGGAATCAAATTTGTGCCCCCCTGCATTGGGAACACGGAGAAGGCAATGGCACCCCACTCCAGTATTCTTGCCTAGAAAATCCCATGGACAGAGGAGCCTGGTGGGCTGAAGTCCATGGTGTCACTAAGAGTTAGACACGACTGAGCGACTTCACTTTGACTTTTCACTTTCATGCATTGGAGAAGGAAATGGCAATCCACTCCAGTGTTCTTGTCTGGAGAATCCCAGGGACGGGGGAGCCTGGTGGGCTGCTGTCTATGGGGTCGCACAGAGTCAGACACGACTGAAGTGACTTAGCAGCAGCATTGGGAACACAGAGTCTTAACCCCTGGACTGCTGGGGAAGTCCCTGAAGTTTCTGTTATAACAAAAGCCTTTATCACCAATTCTTATTATATCACGAACAAAAGTGTTCAGCTGACTTGTTGAGTTCCTCTTAACAATCTAGTTTAAAAAAAAAAAACAAAAACAAAACCCACATACTTTATTAAACAGCCATGCCACAAGGATGTCATCTTTCCGTCTTTCCCCAAGGAGCTTGCCTGCTAAGGGAACATTACAATTAACTTGTCCCTGTCTGTCAAGCATAGTCCCTTGTTGAGGGCAGAAAACAAGATGAACGAGTTGTCAAGTCATCTTTAAAAAATTAACTCAAGCCTCTTGGGTTTAACACATTTAGGAAAAGACTCTTCCTTAAACTGTCCTGCTCCCTCATCTTGCCTTCTAAAATCAGAACGATGGTAAAAAGGCGAGTGTCAGGAGGGAATGAATGTTGGATGCTCAGCCTGGCTCCTGCAGGGCATGTTGGCCCCTAATTTCAACCACAGCCTGAGTGGAAGGCCGTAAAAAGAGACAACACACTATGAAGAAGTCCCCTCTTCTCACTATAAACCAGTTCCCCAAGTTTCTAGGGTATTCCATTTCAAAATCACACCCCAGGGACCTAAAGATGATCATATGAAATGAACTAAATCAGGCAGAAATAGGTAAGTATCATATAATATCACTTATCTGTAAAATCTTAAAAAGTGATACAAATGAACTTATTTACAAAAAGAAATATACTCACAGACATAGCAAACACACTTACAGTTTCCAAAGGAGATAGCAGGGTGAGGGCGGTATAAATTAAGAGTTTTGGATTAGCATATACACACTGTTATATATAAAATAGGTAAACAATAAGGGCCTACTGTATAGAACAGTATACCTACTGTATATACTCAATATCTTGTAATGACCTATAACAGAAAAGAAGCTGAAAAGGAATGAAGGTACTTTGCCGTACACTTGAAATTAACACAACATTGCAAATTAACTGTTCTTCAATTAAAAAAACAAAAAAGCACACAGGGCTGCGTCATGGGGCTCTAGACTCATTTAGTGCCGAAAGCTTCAGTGCTGTTTCTCTATTGAAAAGATCAGCTTTAATGCTCTTTATTATCGAGTTCAGTGGTAGTGTAAGAACAGTCAGGGAAGTTTTAAAAAGAAGAAAACATCCATAACCCCATCTTCATAACACAGCAACAGTCTCATATTTGTCTGTCCCCTCGGGGATCTGCCTCCATGCAAGTCACAGATCTGGAAAATTTGGGTTACCCCTATAGTTACAGTTTCCCCAGTCCCAGCCTCTTCCCAGTCCCGCCCCGGACGCCATTGCCCTTGAAAGGAGGATACCAGAGCATCTGGTCCAGTTAATGGTTGGGATTTGGGATTTGAAATATTTAGTAGGTTGAATATGTTCATGCTCAGTGCTTGTCGGACTCTTTGTGACCCACTGGACTGTAGCCCGCCAGGCTCCTCTGTCCATGGGATTTCCCAGACAAGAATACTGGAGTGGGTTGCCATTTCCTCCTCCAGGGGGTCTTCCTGACCCAGGGATCAAGCTCACGTCTCCTGCTTCTCCTGCATTGGCAGGCGGATTCTTTACCACTGCACCCCCTGGGAAGCCCTGGGACTTGAATAAACCCCTCTAGATGTCCCTTGCCTATTTCATGATGTACTTCCTCATTTGGACATTTTTGGTAAGACACATTTATTTAGTATTTGTGCTTCCTCTAGAGTTGTGTGTGAACTTTTCTCCTTTTACTTATTAGCGTCAGGATGCTTTCCTTCTAAATCTGAATACTCTTTCTTCAACCTGATCAGATGTCCTCAGGACAGGTTTCCCCACCCAGAGAAGGTTCAAAGACCCTGCCTCAAAGTACCAGCACTTCCACCCTGAGGTTCCAGCTGTGGCCTGCATTTCCCTCCTCTCCTGCTTCTGCAGGCTGCTCTGTTCTGTATCTCACAGTGTTCGGGCAAACGCTGTCCTTACACTGGTTCCCACTGGAAATGCAATAAAACGGAACTCATGAGGATGCTAGAAACTTACCAAAGATTCACGGGTAACTTACCAAAGGGTGACCATAGGGTATGGTTCTGAGCTCTCACCCCTTCTGCCCTTCCTGCCATCAGCCACGTGACCACCCTGCTGCCCTGGAGATTAACACCATCTCTCCACTGCTGTCTCCCACGATGCAGAGCACAGTGCTCTGCTCAAGACAGGCTGTGCCTGGGCAGCTAGAGAGAACTAAGACTGTGTCCTGACCCGCGACTCAAGATATAGTAAGTGGGATGAGAGGATAAAAGTGGTGGCTACTACTTGAGCTCCTCCATTGCTCCTAGAGTAGGAAATGGCAGCCCACTCCAGTATTCTTATCTGGAAGATCCCATGGCTAGAGGAGCCTGGTGGTTGACAGTGGGGTCACAAAGAGTCAGACATGACTAAGTGACTGAGCACACAGCATACATTGCTAATCCTGACAACTCTTCAACACAGGGAGATTCCTGCTTTACAAGGAGGGAAACTGAAATTCAACTTGTGGCTAGCCTTTTCAGAGCTAGCTACTAGGCAACAGAGCTCAGATTCCAAACTTGAGTCTGGCTGATGCCCACATCTGCGATTCTTCTTCCAAAATATCTTCATGTCTTGGGAGGTGCTTTCATTCCAACCTGGGATTGTTGAGATCAGTCTTTTGAGGAAATGAAGCTTCTTCAGAATCCACAGGAAAAGGAAGAAAATGGATTTTGCCCAACAGAATGACATTTCATGATTTTAAGACCCTGAGAAGGGAGACTGAAATATCTATTATTTTATATCAGGAGAACTTCAGTTCAGTTCAGTTCAGTCGCTCAGTCGTGTCCAACTCTTTGCGACCCCATGAATTGCAGCATGCCAGGCCTCCCTGTCCATCACCAACTCCCGAAGTTGACCCAGACTCACGTCCATCGAGTCAGTGATGCCATCCAGCCATCTCACCCTCTGTCGTCCCCTTCTCCTCCTGCCCCCAATCCCTCCCAGCATTAGAGTCTTTTCCAAAGAGTCAACTCTTCGCATGAGGTCTGAAATCGGTCATGATCCTCAATATCTTAGCTCTGGGTGCTACCAGTGGAGTAAGTAACTTCTAGCTTGTTCCTTTGCCAGCAGCAAGGGAGACCTCTTTGAAGTTTCAAAACAGAAGATTCTATAGGATTTTTCTATAGATATGGAAAGCCAGTAGCACGTGAATAATGATGTGAATGGTCCGCATCTGATCATATCAAAGTGCTTGTCACTGCAAGTAGCCAGAGCGCTGGTCAAGGTGCAGTGAGAACAGGAAAAAAAATTGGTCAACAAAGGTGAAGGAAGGTGAGGGTAGATGATTAGGAAATAGAATTTTTAAATTATAAGACTTGGAGAGCAGCAGTATCATAAAAGTATTATTCATCAAAAGGATAGATTTCTGTTTTATAGTTAACACCTAACACTCACTGTGTAGAAATTTTTTATTATACAAAGTGACACACGGTTAAATCATCATAATGTGAATCAATAACTAATTAGCATTTATAAATGCAACTACTAGGGAACATATTTCAATTTCATTGCAAGGAAGCTAGAGGATCTATCAACAAAGCCAAATAGGAAATCAGAACATTCTTGGAGAGCCCCCAGTGACTCCACAGGCAAACACGGAACTGCAGGTTGAGTCAAAGTTGAGTCCCTGAAATGCGTATGTATAACCCCAGGCCACTATCTCCAGCCTGGCTTCCCAGGTGGCTCAGTGGTAAAGAATCTGCCTGCCAATGCAGGATACTCAGGTTCGATCCCTGGGTCAGGAAAGATCCCCTGGAGGAGGAAATGGCAACACACTCCAGTATTCTTGCCTGGGAAATCCCACGGACAGAGGAGCCTGGTGGGCTACAGCCCATAGGGTGCAAAGAGTCAGACATGACTGAGCACGCATGCACCATCTCTAGTCACATCAATAATTAAACACACAGAGAAGATGGAGCATGAGGTGCTTAGGTTCCCCCCAAGTCACTGGGGAAATGGATCTTCCCTGGAAAGTTCTCTAGCATGGCCTGATGGAGATGAATGAGACAAAACGAAGCAGGAGGAAAGAAAATTGGCTAGACAAGAATGGCTGCACATACAGTGTTTCGGGGAAGACACAAGGATGCATGGACCTGGGATAGCTGTGAAAACTGACTCAGGAAGACAAATGACTTCAAATTTGGCATGCTTCCCTTGCTTCACATTTGGCAGGTGTTGGGAAGAAAATTGAAATGCAGTAGTTAAAATGAGCAAATGGTTCCATAGCATCCACTATGTGTTGCTTTCCTGACATACTGAGTCACTCCTCAACATTCACCGTGCTGTGCTGAGTGCCCACATGGTCCATCGCAAATAAGTGCAGCAGCCTTCAGTTCCCCAAGGGCCCTGGGAGAATTAAATGGCCCTCTGAGGCCATTTAATTTAAGAGTTAATGTTAAAACTCAACATTCAGAAAACGAAGATCATGGCATCCAGTCCCATCACTTCATGGGAAATAGATGGGGAAACAGTGGAAACAGTGTCAGATTTAATTTTTTTGGGCTCCAAAATCACTGCAGATGGTGATTGCAGCCATGAAATTAAAAGACGCTTACTCCTTGGAAGGAAAGTTATGACCAACCTAGATAGCATATTCAAAAGCAGAGACATTACTTTGCCAACAAAGGTCCGTTTAGTCAAGGCTGTGTTTTTTCCAGTGGTCATGTATGGATGTGAGAGTTGGACTGTGAAGAAAGCTGAGCCCTGAAGAATTGATGCTTTTGTGTTTTTTTTTTGCTTTCACACATACAATTTTATTTTATTTTTTTTTCTAATGTTTGACATTTCATAGAAAGAGGAATCATAATTTCTATTTACTGCTATTTCATTGAAATGCTTTTTTTTTTTTTCAAGTAAGCTGTTTTGTTTTTGTTTTTTTTTTCCATGTGCGCTTGAGAAAAAGGTGAAATTCATTGTTTTGGGATGAAATGTCCTATAGCTATCAATTAGGTCTAACTGGTCTATTGTATCGTTTAAAGTTTGTGTTTCCTTGTTAATTTTCTGTTTAGTTGATCTATCCATAGGTGTGAGTGGGGTATTAAAGTCTCCCACTTTTATTGTGTTATCGTTAATTTCTTCTTTCATACTTGTTAGCATTTGTCTTACGTACTGTGGTGCTCCCATGTTGGGTGCATATATATTTATAATTGTTATATCTTCTTCTTGGATTGATCCTTTGATCATTATGTAGTGACCTTCTTTGTCTCTTTTCACAGCCTTTGTTTTAAAGTCTAATTTATCTGATACGAGTATTGTGACTCCTGCTTTCTTTTGGTCCCTATTTGCATAGAAAATCTTTTTCCAGCCCTTCACTTTCAGTCTGTATGTGTCCCCTGTTTTGAGATGGGTCTCCTGTAGACAACATATGTAGGGGTCTTGTTTTTGTATCCATTCAGCCAGTCTTTGTCTTTTGGTTGGGGCATTCAACCCATTTACGTTTAAGGTAATTACTGATAAGTATGATCCCGTTGCCATTTACTTTATTGTTTTGGGTTCGAGTTTATACACCATTTTTGTGTTTCCTGTCTAGAGAATATCCTTTAGTATTTGTTGGAGAGCTGGTTTGGTGGTGCAGAATTCTCTCAGCTTTTGCTTGTCTGAAAAGCTTTTGATTTCTCCTTCATACTTGAATGAGATCCTTGCTGGGTACAATAATCTGGGCTGTAGGTTATTTTCTTTCATCATTTTAAGTATGTCTTGCCATTCCCTCCTGGCTTGAAGAGTTTCTATTGAAAGATCAGCTGTTATCCTTATGGGAATTCCCTTGTGTGTTATTTGTTGTTTTTCCCTTGCTGCTTTTAATATTTGTTCTTTGTGTTTGATCTTTGTTAATTTGATTAATATGTGTCTTGGGGTGTTTCTCCTTGGGTTTATCCTGTTTGGGACTCTCTGGGTTTCTTGGACTTGGGTGATTATTTCCTTCCCCATTTTAGGGAAGTTTTCAACTATTATCTCCTCAAGTATTTTCTCATGGTCTTTCTTTTTGTCTTCTTCTTCTGGAACCCCTATGATTCGAATGTTGTAGCGTTTAATATTGTCCTGGAGGTCTCTGAGATTGTCCTCATTTCTTTTAATTCGTTTTTCTTTTATCCTCTCTGATTCATTTATTTCTACCATTCTATCTTCTAATTCACTAATCCTATCTTCTGCCTCTGTTATTCTACTATTTGTTGCCTCCAGAGTGTTTTTAATTTCATTTATTGCATTATTCATTATATATTGACTCTTTTTTATTTCTTCTAGGTCCTTGTTAAACCTTTCTTGCATCTTCTCAATCCTTGTCTCCAGGCTATTTATCTGTGATTCCATTTTAATTTCAAGATTTTGGATCAATTTCACTATCATTATTTGGAATTCTTTATCAGGTAGATTGCCTATCTCTTCCTCTTTTGTTTGGTTTGGTGGGCATTTATCCTGTTCCTTTATCTGCTGGGTATTCCTCTGTCTCTTCATCTTGTTTAAATTGCTGAGTTTGGGAGTCCTTTCTGTATTCTGGCAGTTTGTGGAGTTCTCTTTATTGTGGCGTTTCCTCGCTGTGTGTGGGTTTGTAC
>NW_011494917.1:837784-838254 GCF_000754665.1 Bison bison bison | reverse complement strand
TGACACTGGCGTGCGCTCGCAGTGCCTCAGCCACACTGGGTCTGCCCCCGCTCACGGCACGTGTAGCCTCCCTGCCCACACTGCTCGGGCTCTAGGTTGTTCCGCCGGGAACAATCCGAGGCTGGGCCTGGGTTGCATGCACCTCCCAGGTCCAAGCTCCTCAGGTTCAGGCACTCAGGTAGTCCTCAGAGGCGCAGACTCAGTTGGGCCTGCGTTTTGTGCTCTTCCCAGGCCCGAGCAGCTCAGGTGATGAGGTGTTTGGCGAGCGCCAATGCTGCGACTTATCGCCCCCCCGCCACTCGGTTATCTGGGTGTAAAACCGGCGCACCTTCTCAGGCAGATGTTGACCGTCCAGACCCCCAATAAGTTTTAGTTAGCAAAGAAGCCAGTTTTATAGATAATGTCTCTCTGGGGCTGCGATTGCCCCCTTCCGGCTCTGGCTGCCTGTCACCGGAGGGGGAAGGTCTGCA
>NW_011494917.1:837259-837684 GCF_000754665.1 Bison bison bison | reverse complement strand
TTGACTCTTTTTTATTTCTTCTAGGTCCTTGTTAAACCTTTCTTGCATCTTCTCAATCCTTGTCTCCAGGCTATTTATCTGTGATTCCATTTTAATTTCAAGATTTTGGATCAATTTCACTATCATTATTTGGAATTCTTTATCAGGTAGATTGCCTATCTCTTCCTCTTTGGTTTGGTTTGGTGGGCATTTATCCTGTTCCTTTATCTGCTGGGTATTCCTCTGTCTCTTCATCTTGTTTAAATTGCTGAGTTTGGGAGTCCTTTCTGTATTCTGGCAGTTTGTGGAGTTCTCTTTATTGTGGCGTTTCCTCGCTGTGTGTGGGTTTGTACAGGTGGCTTGTCAAGGTTTCCTGGTTAGGGAAGCTTGTGTCGGTGTTCTGGTGGGTGGAGCTGTATTTCTTCTCTTTGTTCAGTCGCGCTGTG
>NW_011494917.1:800995-837159 GCF_000754665.1 Bison bison bison | reverse complement strand
GTCCTCAGAGGCGCAGACTCAGTTGGGCCTGCGTTTTGTGCTCTTCCCAGGCCCGAGCAGCTCAGGTGATGAGGTGTTTGGCGAGCGCCAATGCTGCGACTTATCGCCTCCCCGCCACTCGGTTATCTGGGTGTAAAACCGGCGCACCTTCTCAGGCAGATGTTGACCGTCCAGACCCCCAATAAGTTTTAGTTAGCAAAGAAGCCAGTTTTATAGATAATGTCTCTCTGGGGCTGCGATTGCCCCCTTCCGGCTCTGGCTGCCTGTCACCGGAGGGGGAAGGTCTGCAGCCGGCTATCTCTGTTCAGTCCTTTGTTCCATGCGTGGGCCTGGCGGTCTTAGGTTAGGGCTGGCTTTTCGCGTGGTAGATAATCCCACAGTCTGGTTTGCTAGCCCAAATTATTTCGCTCAGATAGTGCTCAGGGTATTCAGGCCAGATTCTTACTCTCAGCGATGCAGCCTGCGCCGCGCCTCCCTGCCCAGCCCCTGCTTGCTAATGGCGGATGCAAGCATCTGCGCTGTTTCTCCGCTGGGGGAGTTACCGTAGGGCTCGCAATCTGCGAGTTTTTAATTGTTTATTTATTTTTTCTCCCTGTTATGTTACCCTCTGTGCTTCCAAAGCTCGGCACGGATTCGGCAGTGAGAAGGTTTCCTGGTGTTTGGAAACTTCTCTTTTTAAGACTCCCTTCCCGGGACGGAACTCCGTCCCTCCCTCTTTTGTCTCTTTTATTGTCTTTAATATTTTTTCCTACCTCCTTTCGAAGAGTTGGGTTGCTTTTCTGGGTGCCTGATGTCCTCTGCCGGCATTCAGAAGTTGTTTTATGGAATTTACTCAATGTTTAAATGCTCTTTTGATGAATTTGGGGGGGAGAAAGTGTTTTCCCCGTCCTACTCCTCCGCCATCTTGGCGCCTCCCCGAATTGATGCTTTTGAACTGTGGTGTTGGAGAAGACTCTTGAGAGTCCCTTGGACTGCAAGGAGATCCAACCAGTCCATTCTGAAGGAGATCAGCCCTGGGATTTCTTTGGAAGGAATGATGCTGAAGCTGAAACTCCAGTACTTTGGCCACCTCATGCGAAGAGTTGACTCATTGGAAAAGACTCTGATGCTGGGAGGGATTGGGGGCAGGAGGAGAAGGGGACGACAGAGGATGAGATGGCTGGATGGCATCACTGACTCGATGGACATGAGTCTGAGTGAACTCCGGGAGGCCTGGCGTGCTGTGATTCATGCGGTTGCAAAGAGTTGGACACGACTGAGTGACTGAACTGAACTGAGGCCCAGAGCCAGGGATCAGGGGGAAAGAAGAAAGGAAAGGATTAACACGCTAAGAGTGGAAAAGCAAAAGGGGGTGCAATGAGAAGAAAAGGCAGGAGGAGTAAAAAGTAGCATGTGAGCGGGAAAACTGGGGCTTCCCTGGTGGCTCAGATGGTAAAGAATCTGCCTGCAATGTAGGAGACCTGGGTTCGATCCCTGGATTGGGAAGATCCCCTGGAGAAGGGAATGGCAACCCACTCCAATATTCTGGCCTGGAGTATTCCATGGACAGAGGAGCCTGGTGGGCTACAGTCCTTGGGGTCAGAAAGAGTCAGACACGACTGAGACTAACCTTCACTTTTCACTTCACATTCAGATCCTGGAAAGCCTTGAGCATCACTAGAGAAGAGAACAAGCCTTTTCCGGACCTCCTAGCATATCCACTTGCTTCCAGCATATCAGTTGCCACCTTCAAGGCATAAGCCAACATTACATTGTCACAGATTTATTCCAGTGAAGCTCTAAAAGTCTCTTACCTATCGGGTTGTCAACATACATGAAATTCACATTACGGTTCAGCTCAATTTCCAAGGTCTCCTCCAGAGGATCTCTCGATCTCTCTCAGCATTGCACATCATCCGCCACGTTAGTTCTCCAGTCTGGCAGGTGCCACCATCTGTCTTCTTACTAGATTCACCTTTGAGAGACTGCAAGTTACTTACCTCTAAGTTAAAAGTGGGGATGGATAGTCTATATCCACTTTTGGAGTTGTGCAGCCCCCCTCCCATCCAGTTTGATTTCCTTTCCAGAACTTCTGTGATCCCTAAGATTGGGTCCAATGGGCTCCTTGCTATTCCTACAGCATTCTGTAGATGTCCAAGCCCTGGAACTCACCACACTCTTACTAGGGTGGCTCTCCAGTGAAATGAAGATTCCTTCAGGGCAAGAATAATATCCAAGATCATGCATGCATGCTAAGTCACTTCCGTCATGTCCAACTCTGTGCAACCCTATGGACTGTAGCCCACCAGGCTCCTCTGTCCATGTGATTCTCCATGGAAGAATACTGGAGTGGATTGCCATGCCCTTCTCCAGGGGATCTTCCCAATCCAGGGATAGAACCTGTGTCTCCTACATCTCCTGCATTGGCAGGCAGGTTCTTTACCACTAGTGCCACCTGGGAAGCCCATGGTACCCGCAGTGCTTGGTAAAATTCCTAGCACATAGTTGGTGCTGCAAATGATTGAATGAATGTTACTCATCTTTGGAAAAATAGAATCATATTCTAGAAGCCAAGAAGCTAATAAAGCTCTCTACATGACAAGATTGTGTGTCAGTGGAGAAAAAAGAAATTCTCCAACTGCCCCTCAAAGTTAATATTTTATTAAATGAAGAATAATTAGGACCAGCAATTGGGATATGTAACACTGAAGTGGCATTTTGTACCAATCTTGTTGTTCTGTTGTGTCCAACTCTTTGCGACCCCATGGACTGCAGCACGCCAGGCTTCCCTGTCCTTCACCATCTCCTGGAGCTTGCTCAAACTCATATCCATTGAGTTGGTGATGCCATGCAACCATCTCATTCTCTGTCATGCCCTTCTCCTCCTGCCTTCAATCTTTCCCAGCATCAGGGTCTTTTCTAGTGAGTCAACCCTTTGCATCAGGTGGCCAAGCTCCAGCAGGTGGTGGAGCTTCAGCTTCAGCCTCAGTCCTTCCAATGAATATTCAGGAATTGATTTCCTTTAGGACTGACTGATCTCCTTGCAGGCCAAGGGACTGTACCAATCTACCTCAGACTTACTGACAGTTGGAAAACAATAGGTGTATTTTGGTCAATGGTTAAGTCCTGCTATCAATGTCCCACCATCAAAAAAATCACAATTTTTTTCTTTGTAACCTCTGCTATTAATATTTCTTTTCTCCTTCTATCCTGTTACAACCATCAAGACACATTTATCCACAAATGGCAAGTGCCTTGAATTATAGCTTCCCTTGTCTTCCCAAGCGTTCATTTTCTTCTGTCTCATGTGGAGTAATCAACACGGGATTGATGGCTCCCTCACATAAATTTCCACGAGGACAAGCATCTGTCCTGTTAGTTAACATCCTGTCCTGTTCACAGTGTTAACAAGCACGGTTAGTGCTTCTTCTACACATCCCTGTTAGTGTATCCTTCCTGCTGAAGGATACAATGTTCAGGGGTTCCTCCAGGTCAAATGATTGTTCTATGGGGCCTTATGAACTTGTGCAAAGCACTATTTTTTTCTCACAGTATAAGCATAACAATTTTTTTTTTCTTTTCTGAGTGGTAAAGTCTCTATGTTCTGGCTACAGTCTTGCATACAAATCCCTCGTAAATTATTTTTCAAATTCTGAGGTTCATTAATTTAACTGAATCTGTTCCTAATTTTAATTAAATCTGCATTTCCCCCTACTGGGAGAAATAACTTTTGGAAAGATAGAAGCCACATTACCATATTGAAGAGAAAGGATCACAGAACAAGACAGACATAAAAGATAAGCACAAACTCACAAGGCAGGTTTTCCTATAAATTTATTTTCATACCAAAAAAATAACATTCAAAGGCAATGTTTTTATTGTATAGTATAAAATAACTTCCACTAAATTAAAAATGGAATTTCTTTGCCATAAGCCACTGATAACTTTTTCATTAAAAAAATTTACAATTTGCAGCACTTGTAGGAAAAAAACACCTGTTTAATAATTATATAAATACTCTTGACAGCCCAGTAGCCCATTATGTGTCTTTTTTGGCAATGTCAGCTTTCTAAAGTCAATTAGCTCCTAAATTTGAAAGGCACCTGGTGGCCAACATTCTGCTTATTATTCAAGGCATCCACTTTAATTTTTTTGCACAGACTTGACAAGTCTGAAAAATCTATTAAGTTAAAAAGAATGGAGAAATATAATACAGTTGATATTAACAAACAACATTTCTTCCCCTTAGCCGCAAGTTCTCCCCCAGGGGATTTACAAAGTGCACCAGTTAAATATGTCTGTACATTTAAAACATTAAATATGTCAACAGCAAGACAGTTTTAAATATTTTGAATCAAATACTATAGCACAAATATAATTTACAATACTTTGCACAGGAAACATTACACCTGAAATATAACTTTAGATATTATATAAAAATACATATATTCTTCTTTCCTCATTAGAAAAAGTATTTATTTGCAGGTTCCAGCAAGATGTAACAATTCAAAAGAATTTAACCCTTCAGATGGTCATCAGTTTGCAATTAAAAGACACCCTCTCCACTTCAACTGCATGGTGGTATATAACCAACAGATTATAGAGCCAGAGAATTAACCCCTCCCATTGCCCAAAGGCAGTTTTTCTCAAAGACAGCCATAACTCCTCCAATCTGCTTTAATTCTAGGAACTCATTACAAAATTTATGAACCATTATGTAAGAAAACCCTTAGATTTTTATACACCTTGAGTCCAACATCTCCCATTGGCTGTAAATATATTTGCTCCTTACAGAGTCAAAGGCATGGGTAGGGTCTTCTTGTACCCTTTGGGTCATAGCTCTGAGTAGTTTCACATACCTATATACATCTTTCTTGACTTGCTTTGGGAGTTTTCTATACATCCTAGGAAACACGGGAAAACTCTCCCCGACATGGGGCTCAATCTATATCTCGAACTTTAAAAGCCCCAAAGTATGTTGCATCTTGATCTGGATCCAGTAGTGAAGGGTTGGAGACCTCAATGCTTATTTTCTCGCCAGACCGTAGCTTAAAAAATCCTCCCACGTTTATGGAGTAAAAATGGAATTCAGAATTCCCCAACCAGTACTTGGTGCTTCCTCCTTTCATCAGAGTGTGAGAACTGGGGATTTTGATGCTGGTTTTGGTGACATATACCATCAGCTGAAGATAATTCGCACTGAGGTTTCCCGAAGTCTCATGATGTCGAAAGCAGATGTTGGCGTACAGGTAATAGAAGCCGTCTTGGTTAACTATCAGTTTCCCATTGCTGAAGGTCATGTTGGAGATCTTGGCCCAACCTCGGTCATGGTACCAGCAGGACAGAGTCACTTTGTGGGAACCTAAGCAACGGAGAAGCAAGTAATTTGAAACTTACTCCTGCAACGAGAAGCAAATCTTCACAATTCTGAGAGGTTGCAGAAAGACATACTGAGACGGTCATTGTTCCAATGGGAGAACAACCTCTCAAGATTTATTTTCTAAAAGGAAAGTACAAGTACATTAATATGTCCCTGTGTTGTCTGCTGGGCACCTGAGAGGGGACAAAGACACAATCTCACTTTTTCAAGGAGCCTACAGCACACAAAGGGTAAGCATGATATATGTTCAGACAGGAAGCAAGGCACGGGCCCTGATAAGAAAGGTGCGGATGCTGCAAAGGGAATTCAAAGGAAAGAGATTACTTCCTTCCAGAAGGATCAAGAATGATTTTGTTGGGCTTGTGTGCTCAGTCACTTCAGTCGAGTCCAGGACTCGACTTTTTTTGCAACCCAGGACTGTAGCCCTCCAGGCTCCTCTGTCCATGGGACTTTCCTGGCAAGAATACTGGAGTGGGTTGCCCTTTCCTTTGCAACCCAGGACTGTAGCCCTCCAGGCTCCTCTGTCCATGGGACTTTCCTGGCAAGAATACTGCAGTGGGTTGCCCTTCCCTTCTTTGGGGGATCTTCCCAACCCACAGATCAAACCTGAGCCTTCTACATTGCAGACAGATTCTTTACCATTGAGCCACCAGCTACTGAGCCTAATAACCTAAAGAAGTAATAGGATTCAGCCTACAGAGCATAAAGGTCGAAGGAAGAGAATCAGCCAAAGGCAGCTGAATCAAGAAAGCAAAAAACAAGTATAGGAAGAGAATATCCAGATTTCACATAGCCCCACCTTCTCTTTTAATTCACAGAGAGAGGTATATAGAAGGAGCTGAAAATTTGGGTCACAGCAACTTTGACTAAAAAATCAAACTCTTAAACTCTATTCTCATCACCATTGATTCTCTCCTCCTCCAACAGCCTAAATGCCTCCCAATTTCACATGAATGAAAAGCTTCCCCTAGAGAAGTTCACAGAGAAAACATCCTTGGCATTGCCCTCCCCAGGTTCACAACTTCATGCAGTCTTTTGTAAAGACCAAAGAATGGTTAAAATGTCTTCTGAGAAACCAGAATTCTCCTTTAGCCCCTTCTCACACTTGAAATGTGACAACTGATCTTCATGCCCCTGTTTTTGGAGTAGTGGAAGTTTCTAGAAGTCTCCTAAATGTGTCCAATGCTTTGAATATTTCAGGTCTTTTATTGTATTTTACTAGGTCTTTAGAAATTGTTGTTGTTGCTGTTTAGTTGCTAAGTCATGTTCAACTGTTTTATGGCCCCATGGACTGTAGCCGACCCAGTTCCTGTCCACGAGATTTCCCAGGCAAGAATACTAGAGTAGGTTGACATTTTCTTCTCCACGGATCTTCCCAACTCAGGGATCAAACCTATGTCTTCTGCTTTGGCAGGCTGATTTTTTTGCCACTGAGCCACCAGGGAAGCCCTTCTTTAAAAATTGTGACATGATAAATCCACGATAAACCCCATTAATCAAATATTTATATTTATGTGGATACCCATTATCCAACTGGAAAAGGTCTCATCTAGTGGAGAAAAAAGCTGTTATACTGTGGAAAATCCAAAGTTTTCCACCAGAGGATTTTGTAAATACTTGTGATAAATCAAGGTTGTCATCTGCTAGAATTCCAACAAGGCAAAACAGAGCAGAGGAGTCTCAGAATGGGGTTAGGAGAAGTTTCTGCAGCCAGGGAGAAGTTCTTTGCTGCCTGTCAGCCAAGAGAAATCAGTCCATGGAACTTACACTTAAAGTAAATTCCATGGATCCATCAGAGCTGACAACCCTTTGGTTAGAGTGGGTCCTTGGGTGAACCCTGTAGAATCAGAAATCCACACTAGCTACCTTTCAAGACTGGCCTGAATCCTCAGGAAATCGAGGTGTTCACATCATCTTTTTCTAGAACACCTCCAGAGGGCCACTGGGCAGCTGGAATATGGTCTGGGGACCTCAACACCAGGCTCTTCCTCCACCAGGAAGAAAAAAAAAAAGTGCAGGAGGATCCAAGCTGCAGTAGGGCCACTCATCCTTAGGCCTCAAAGGCAAAGAAGTCAATGCTTCCCATCCCTCTGTTCAGAAATAGGACAGATTTCCTGAAGTGCACATCTTTTCCACAGGAGGGCGATACAGCGAGTCTGAGAAGCCATCCCAAGCACCGTGGCCTCCAGAACCAGCAGGACACTCACACTTTTTCATCCAAGGTCCTACTTCAGACCATCCCAGATGAATGCACCCCAAATATAAGTATCATTCCATGGTCCCAACTGAGTCAGAAATGAGACTCTCAGACTCTACTCATCACATCCTCATAAACACTGCTGCTGCTGCACCACTTTAGTCGTGTTCGACTCTGTGAGACCCCATAGACTCTGTGGGCTACCCTGATGGGGCAGCCCACCAGGCTCCCCCATCCCTGGGATTCTCCAGGCTAGAACACTGGAGTGGGTTGCCATTTCCTTCTCCAATGCATGAAAGTGAAAAGTGAAAGTGAAGTCGCTCAGTCGTGTCCGACTCTAGCGACCCCACGGTCTGCAACCTACAGGCTCCTCCGTCCATGGGATTTTCTAGGCAAAAGTACTGGAGTGGGGTGCCATTGCCTTCTCCGATTCATAAAGACTAGCAAAGTTATTTCTCCGGGCTCGTAAACAGCCACCTAGTCCAATGACAAGCTAATAAAACTCAAGGTGTTTCCTATCTCAGATCAACAGATGGTTACCTCCTTCTTCCCCTACTTGTGTATTCAATCTTTTATCCAATCAATTATTGGCCTTATACTTCATCTTCCTTCCATGGTGGTCCTTAACAGAGAGCAAAGGAATGCCTAAGGTGAGGTCTATCCTCTCAATGGGATGGATCAGCTAGCCTTAGACCAAGGGCTGGGAGATAGGTCTGGGAAGGCAGGGAAGAATGTAGAAACCTTGACCGCCTGCCACTCTCATTGTTACCTCAAGTGGAAGGAGTATCCTAATTTCCTGCTCTACAGACTTACTCTTATCCATTCCCTGATCGATTCAGTCATTCAGTAAATATTTGACTGGTGCTTCCTATGGACATTCATTCTACCCATAATTAAGAATTATATCAAGCAGAGTACCCACAAGGCGCTTATGACTTAGAAGGGAAGAAAATAAGAAATGGGCACGCAAAATGAGAAATGTAACATTTTCATCTCTGCATGTCACATAACACATGGTTGAACTTCAGTTAAAGCAACTTGCAAGTGGAAGCTGCAGAAATTAATGGTGATCAGGTGAGTTCAGCCCAGTGACAGAGAACAGGGAGCACTTGGATCAAATGTGGATGGGCTGAGAAAAGGCAGAGTACTGTGAGCGAGAGAAACTGTTCAAGCAAAGAATGAAATGCACACAGTATGCAGAGGAGAGAGGAGAAAAGCCATCAGTGTCAACTGGAGGGCTCATGAATAGATGCCAGGGGGAGAAAAGACAAGAAGAGCGCCCCCTTCAGGTTGGAGGACCTCACACGCAAGCCTGAGTTTCTCTCACTAGAGGACCTTCAGCCTTCCCAGCCTCCCCAACCCCGAGTCACTGCTATTAGCTATTAGAGAAGCCTCTCCAGATATTTAGCCTGAGCTCCCCTTAAGAAAGCCATGAATCCCGACCTCATGAAATACTCCCCAATGAAAAATCAAGAAGCTTTGAAATGTATCAGTATAAGGCAGATTCTGATTCGTTTCATATATGTAGATAAGTACAAATAAGTATGAAACAGCTCCTCTAGCCACAGAATTTTCCAGGCCTCCTGCATTACAGGCAGATTCTTTACCATCTAAGCCACCAGGGAAGCCCATGGCTCAGATGGTAAAGAATCCACCTGCAGTGCAGGAAACCAGGACTTGATCTCTGGGTTGGGAAGATCCGCTTGAAGAGGAAATGGCAACCCACTACAGAATTCTTGCTGGAGAATCCCCATGGACAGAGGACCCTGGCGGGCTACAGTCTGTGGGGTTGCAAAGAGTAGGACACGACTGAACAGCTAAGTATGAAAAAGAGACCCCAAGTGAACGTGCAAACGTAAAGCCATCTTTCTCCAAAGTATCCAATCCTAGTCAAATAGGAGATAAATGAACTCAAGGAGTCACTGAACTCAAATGAGTCCAGGAGCCAGAAGATCAAATTCTATTTTCTTAAACAGAAGCATACACTAGTTCATTTCACTCCATCTCAAGCTCAATAACCATCAGAAAATGTCCAGGAGTTTTGCCTTGTTTTTGGCAATGATTTGATGCTAGGTGCCTGGAGGGAGAGCTTTATAACTAAAACATGCTTGTCATTGCCAAATAGACCTTGGCACACAGTCTAATGCAATGTTTATCATATGCCATTTAAAATGAACCAAAAAGATAAATGCAGAGTGCATTCACAGCACACACAGATGATGGATCAGTATTAATTTGATTGCCTCTGCGAACATGCAAAATAGTTTTCCACTCAGAAAATTAGAACAGTTCCATAAGGCACATACACAGAGAGAGAGACAGAGAAAGAGTAAATTTGTTTTTGAAGCAAATATCTGGGACAGGAGAGATAGTTGAGGAAAATCTTCTGAAAATCACAGAGTTGGTTGCTCACTTTCTATGTCTGCAGTCAGGCAAAATTCCTTTGTGGTCCATACTATTAAATATAATAGTGGCTTCAAAACTGTTTATTAAAACTTGGATTTTTTTAAGATTTAGCATTTCCCATATGGTCTTGATTCCTGGTTTTCATCCAGGCGGCCCAGGTTCAACTCCTGGTATGGGAGTGGTAACATTTTGGGCTTCCCAGGTGGCTCAGTGGGTGAAGAATCTGCCTGCAATGCAGGAGACTCAGGTTTAATCCCTGGGTAGGGAAGATGCCCTGGAGAAGGGAATGGAAACCCACTCCAGTATTCTTGCCTGGAGAATCCCACGGACAGAGGAGCCTGGCGGGCTACAATCCATGGGGTCACAAAGAGTCAGACACGATTGAAGTGACTGAGCACAGCACAGCACTAGAAAAATTTGCCCTGAATAATTTTTATGGAAAAAAACAATATGTATAATTATTTAATTAAACTTTAAATAACAAATTGCATTCACTGAGTGCTTACTCTGTGCTCATTTCCACATAAGCATGTTAGTACGTGAGCTGGTTAAATCTTCACAGCTGCTGCAGGAAGTAGATACTATTACCATCCCCTTGAAGAAGCTAACACACAAAGGATTTCGATAGTACACACACGGTCACCCAATCAGGAAGGAGTGCGGTGGGGCCTCAGACCCAGGCAGTCAGACCCGAGACACCTGCTATACAACTGCATTCATCTACTTCTTACAGGAAGGGAGGAACATAAGGACACTGAATGTACTTCCCTCCGACAAAGCCAACTGGCCACAAGGTGGCCACAAGATTAAGTGATAATCTACAGAGTAAAAAGCACAGACTTGGGAATCAGCTAGCGTGGAATTCAGTTTCTAAGCCTGCCCTGTTGTAGCCTGGATCAGGTAGCTTACACTCTGTGCATCTTGGTTTCCCTATTTGCAAAATCTGAACAATAATCGCTATTTTGCTGGGTTGTAGAATTAGAGATAGTTAGAAGTAAAGATAATGAACACAAAGCAAAATGCTTGACATATAGTGTGTATCCAATAAATAGTATAACGATAGTAATGTTCCATGTTAACTCTACTGTTGACTTAAAAAAATTTCAGAATTGTGAGATTTGCAAGTTAAGTTTTATGCGAGCTAAGCTTTATTTGGGGCAAAATGAGGACTGCAGCCTGGGAGACAGCGCCTCAGACAGCTCTGAAAAACTGCTCCAAAGAGGTAGCGGGAAGGTCAATATATATGATTTTGGAGAAGGGGGAGTTCAGTGCAATCAAGCACGTATCTTTGCAAAAGTTTTCTGTTAGTCACGAGGAGCTGAGGTCACCATGAAGGGATTTAGTGCGTTCCTAGATATGAAAAGATACACATATCTAGCTCATAAAATCAGATCCTGAAAATATCTATCTATCTAAAGACCTGTTCTGCCAGTTTTCCCAGAGCACAGAGCACCTCATTCCTGATCTCCACCCTGAACTCCCTTCAGGGGGTATTGAAGGCCAATAGCTATAACAGCAGGTGATCTAATCCTTGTAGAGGCAGATGGCAAGCGCCAATATGGAGTCAACACTGTTGTAAGGTTCTTTGTAATCTTTTTTAAGTTCACCTAGCCTCATGTGAAGTAACCATTGGGGATTGTATGATGGACTACATTGGGTAGATGTAGATGCAGAGCTCTGAGTCTTCTCTTTCCAAAAGAAAATCAGGTCTCCAGTCCACTGAGCTAAATATCTAGCCTGAAAAATAGTGATAACCCCCTGGAGAAAGAGTGTGTCTCATTTTCTAGAGGGCCCCTGCCTCTGAAATATCACTCTGATAAGCTTCTACCTGGCACTCCGCAGGAGACGGCTGAGTATGACTGTGTGTGTGCTCAGTCACTTCAGTCGTGTTCGACTCTCTGCGACCCTGTGGACTGCAGCCTGCCAGGCTCCTCTGTCATGGGATTCTCCAGGCAAGAACACTGGGGTGGGTTGCCATGCTCTGCTCTAGAGGATCTTCCCAGCCCAGGGATCAAACTCACATCTCCTACTTCTCCTGCATTACAGGTGGATTCTTTACCCACTGAGCCACCTGGGAAGCCCAGAGTATATGACTACCTGGAGGAATTCATGCACCTCACAGGCCAGTCACGGGGATTTGTCAACTTTGGCCTGGATAAACAGAGATGAGTATACCAAGAGACCATTCTTCTCAGCTATACCACCTCACCTGGCAGTTGTTTAACATAAAGTCACTCTGATGGTCTGAAAATGAATATAGTGATGATGTGGATTCCTGCATGATTGAGAATCACTGTTTCCATGGTGTGGATGACAAACCAAAGACCAGATGACTTTTCTTCTGGTCTAGAAGTTACGGGCTCTCAAAATTTTGGTTACAGGCTAAGAATAGGTCTGAGTATTCAGTTGGGGTGACAAATGACTCTTGAAATATTGTTCAGGCTGGATGCAAACGGAACTTACCTGATGGGATGTCAGTGGCGTTAATCGTGAGATGGGCAAAGGGCTGAATCTCAGGTTTGTTCCTTCTGGCCAGATCTAACCATGAACCTTCCACCATGGCTGGGGATAAGAGAAGCCACATTAGCCCAAGGAGGAGTCACCCTAGGGGTTTTCAAATATTTGTACAGGTCCACGCTTACCTTTTTCTGCTCTAATGTGCTGTGATTTAACAATATGTTGCATTTCCTGCAATAAAAAGAAAAAAAAATCTTATTTATACACTCACTCTTTTGATAAGGCAGTTAAGAATTCAGGACTGTTAGACATACAATAAATTAATCCTCTTTCCCTCAAAATATGCCAAAAATACATAGGTAGTAAAATTTCTTGATGTTCTAAGTAGCCATCAGGGGAAGTTCATCTCCAAAGAGTTATCTGATGTGCTTAAAAAGTAGATTACACACATACTATTCAACAAAATACTTCGGACAGTAAGAGGAAATAAAAGACAGTGTAAATTATAAAACATGGAATCACCAAACATAATGAAACATTTGTAGCAGGTACACAAACGAAGATGAAGTTAACTAGGAAAATAACAATTACCACAGAATGTATGACCCTCTTAAATCTTTAGGGAGGCTCTTTTTATGTCTATTTCATTAGTGAATTCCTGTTCTAACGTTGACGCTCACCCCATAAGAAAGAGAAAGATGCCTGGCTCCCAGTGGTTAATTTTTTATTTTAAAAAGTCACAGTGTATTTAAAGTACTACATGGATGTCCAAGAGCTTTTAGATCACCAGTAATTAACTTAAAATATTGCCACAAATAGAGGTGTAGAAGCTCAAGGCAGAAACAAAAAGAGCTCAAGTACATAAAAAGCATTGTCGTTGTTCAGTCGCTAAGTCGTGTCTGACTCTTGGCAATGTCATGGACTGTAGCCCGCCAGGCTCCTCTGTCCACGGGATTTCTCAGACAAGAATACAGAGCGGGTTGCCATTCCCTTCTCCAGGGGATCTTCCCGATCCAGGGATCGAACTCACATGTCCTGCACTGGCAGGCAGATTCTTTACCTCTGGCTACTGGGGAAACCCCACACAAAGAGTATAGGTAACTGCCTGTCTCTATTTGAGCCCTGACAGTGAAGGGTCCAGTAGGTAACTGCTGCTGCTGCTGCTGCTGCTGCTAAGTCACTTCAGTCGTGTCCGACTCTGTGCGACCCCATAGACGGCAGCCCACCAGGCTCCCCTGTCCTTGGGATTCTCCAGGCAAGAACACTGGAGTGGGTTGCCATTTCCTTCTCCAGTGCATGAAAATGAAAAGTGAAAGTGAAGTCGCTCAGTCCTGTCTGACTCTTAGCGACCCCATGGACTGCAGCCTACCAGGCTCCTCCATCCATGGGATTTTCCAGGCAAGAGTACTGGAGTGGGGTGCCATTGCCTTCTCCGAATCAAGACCTTAGCTCCTATTAAATAGTAAAGTGATGCAGATGAAACTTCAGGCTTTGACTTCAGGTCAAGTCCCTTCCCAGACCCCTGGATGTACTAACATACATATTAACAATACCCCGACCACAGGGGGCCTCTATCATAGGTGGTTGTGAAGATTCAATGAGCTCATACACGTAGGCACTTAGCAAAGGGTCTGGTAAAGCCATACATGTAAATACTACTAGAGGGACTTGCCTGGTGGTTGGGTGGTTAAGAATCCGCCTTGCAATGCAGGGGACACGGGTTCGACCCCTAGTCGGGGAAGTAAGATCCCACATGCGGAGAGGCAACTAAGCCCTAAGCCCTAAGTTGTGCCACAACTATGCAGCCTGTTGCCACAAGGAAAGATCCCACATGGCACGATGACTAAGACCCGATGCAGACACATAAACAGATAAATAGATATTTTAAAAATAAATTATTAGTAATATTAACACTAGAAACACTCTGGAGAGAATCCGAATTTCTGTGTTATTGGGGTGATGATCCATGATAACTACCCCACCCTCCACAATGTTTAAAAGATGGGCCAGATAGCTCAAGTTCTTTGAGTGTCTGGAGACAAGGGCTTTGAGACAGATGATGGGTGGATAGATAGAGGCAGAAACACAGTTTTTCAACTGCTAACAGAAGTGATCAAATTACACTGATTCTTCTGTTTGCCTTCAGGATCCCCAAGAGAGAAGAGAATTTAAGCTACTTTTATTTTTTAACTGGAGGATAATTGCTTTACAATAGTGTGTTGGCCTCTGCCACACATTAACATGAATCAGCCACAGGCATACACAGGTCCCCTCCCTCCTGAACACCCCTCCCACCTCCCTCCCCACCATGCCCCTCTAGGTCATCGCAGAGCGTGTATCTGGGTGGAGCTCCCTGTGTCACCCAGCACGTTCCCACTTGCGATCTGTTTTACATATGGTCACGTATCTGTTTCTGTGCTACTCTCTCCATCCGTCCCACTCCCTTCTTCCCCTGAGAGAAAGACAAATATCACATATTAATTCATGCATGTGGAATCTAGAAAGACGGTACTGATAAATCTGTTTGCAGGGCAGCAATGGAGATGCAGACATGGAGAATCTTATTTTTAAAGGCCCTTGGAGGACACAGCAGCGCTGTCTTCAATTACCTGTTCTAACGGCCTAAAGAAGTTACACGCAGTGTGACTAACTTTCTTTTTTTTTTGCGCATTGGGATCTTTTTAAAAAAATTTTATTGGTGTATAGCTGCTTGACGCTGCTGTGTTAATTTCTCCTGTACTGCAAAATGAACACATATCCATAAATCCCTTCCCTTGTGGACGTCCTTCCCCTTCAGGTCACCGCAGAGCATTCAGTAGATCCCCTGCACTGTACAGTGGGTTCTCATTAGTTACTTTATTCACAGTATTGATAGTGTATGTATGTCAGTCCCAGCCTCCCACTTCCTCCCATCCTCCCCTTTCCCCTTTGGTATCCATAGATCTGTTCTCTGACTTTTAGTGGAAACTTCTCAGCCTCATCCAGGACTACCTGCTGCCCTTATTGCTCAGGGCACTGCCCTGCACAGTTCTGGGGCAAATGGTGGCTGGTCCTTTGGGGTTATCCAGTGGTCCTCACCAGGCCCTTTCCTTCTCCCACTCCATCCAAGATTTATTTCTCTCCCCTGCTGACTACCCATCCCTTGACTCTCTTCTCATGATCTCTGGGTTCCCACTGGGATCCTGATTTCTGGAATTTCCTAGCCTTCCCTGCAATCTCAACAAAGATTTATACATGCACAACCTACCTATTTTACAGTGTGTGTGTATTTATGCATTTATATATACACAATGATACATTGTATACATCTGTTACAAATGTGTAATATATTGCATACATAATGTATCTTTATTCATTATATATATTTATACATATAAAGTGAAGATACATATTGGGTGGGCCAAAAAGTTTGTTCAGATTTTTCTGTACCATCTTATGGATGAAACTTTTGGCCAACCCAATATATGAAATGTTTACTATACAGTGTATATAGCTTTACATATTTATGATTAAATATATCTTTATACATTGTGCATCTCCTTATCTATTTCTATAGGTGTCTATAACGTACCTTCATCTGATTACTACCTCTGAGAAGACGGAATAGGAGTCGGAACCTGGATGACAGGAGTTCAGAGACTTCAAGCTGCCTCTCATTCTCCCTCTAGCCCTGATGGACCTCATCATCAGAAGGAAGAGGGGGGAACGGGTTCAAGACAGCGAAGTAGAAAGACGAGTACTCATCTCCTGCCGGAGCCCCAAAATCACGTTGAAAAGGAGGTTGGGGATGGAAGAAGGGAGCAGCACCCGGTGTGACACAGGCCTGCGAACGCCTGCCTGCTGGGAGCTTTCCTATTGAGAACACATTTATTCTTGAGAAAGACAAGGAGAGAACCATTGTGCTAGCTCCAAGGTTCTCAGCCTTGAATGTGAAGCCTGACTTCCCAGGGGTGGAGTCTGAGAATGCGCATTTCTTGCAGGTGAGCTGGCGTGGCTGACCTGGGGCCTCCATTTGAGAAGAGCAACCCCACTCCCATCCCCAAAGACTTCAGAGATGTGCACCTCTGAGAGTTTCTCAAAGCTTGAGACCAGGCCAGAGACGCAGCAGACAAAAGTCACTGATTAAGTGGGCAGGGAGTTTGTTCTCTCCCACCCGGGAATGAACTTCTGTCCATTTAATCAGCAGCTGCTAGGTCAGTGCTGTCATAGAATCTCTTTATTACAAGAAAATGCAATAACCAGAGCCATTCTGAAGCACTTTCAATGTTTGCTTTAAAAAAAAAAAAAAGTGTCATGACCCAGGATGAATTAAAACTCAAGCAAAAGACCCATGAGGTAATGCTGCTTTCATGTTATACAATTTTGGGTATCCAAGAATTGCAGTTTCTTCTCAAAAGCCATACAGGTTTCTCAAAAACCATCCACATGAAAAGCAAAGTACAAAAAATGTAGACTCAATGTCTGTTCTTATATTCTTACCCCACCTCCAATCTTTTGAACTCTAAGATCATTCTTATTTATGTGTACACATTAACCATGAACATAACAAAGAGACTACAGTTTGGGGGTGCCCTGGCCCAACTCCAGCCAGTCTAACTCAGTTAGTCTGATATTGACTTGCTGGATTTTTTTTTTTTACAGTAATCTCCCCAGGTGATTCTAATATGTAGCAGGCATACAGAAACATTACTATTTGAGCATTTCCATGAATGGTGGTTTGGTGAGAGCTCTATTTAGTCATTGATTATATTCTCACAATTTATCTGGGAAATCCCACAGACAGAGGAGCCTGCTGGGCTACAGTCCATGGAGTCACAAAGAGTCAGACATGACTGAGCACACACATGCTCCTCTTTAGAAGACTATACTCTAGGAGGCTGGCAGGAAAGTATCAGTGGCCTGTGATGGAGTTCTGGACATGCTGGCCCCAAATATAGTGATTTATATGATTTTGAGAAATGGTGGATGCAGGAAGAACTTCTTGGCCTCCCTCTTCTCCCTGAAGCAGGTCATAGACCCTCAGGTGAGAGGTACCTTCCCCATCTGGAAGAAGGGAGCCTCTTCATCTCTTAAGATGGGACAACACCCAGAGGAAACTGAAGGAGAATGGACACGTGTATGTATAGTTGAGTCACTTTGCTGTCGATCTGAAACCATCACAACATTGTCAATCGGCTATGTGTGGGTGCCTGCTAAGTTGCTTCGGTCAGGTCTGACTTTCTGCAACCCCTTTCTGTAGCCCACCAGGCTCCTTTGTCCAGGGGATTCTATAGGCAATAACACTGGAGTGGGTTGCCATGCCTTCCTCATTAATCAACAACTATATGCCAATATAAAATAAAAAGTTCAAAAAAAAAAGTTTATGCAATTTTCATATAAAGGAACAAAGACTATGTGGATAACAAATACTGAAAAAATCATATTACAGAGCTGTGTCTGAGGTTAATTAACAAAAACATTATCCTATTTTTTTCCTATTTGGGATAAAAAGTGATTGCTGCAAGATCCAGCTTAAATATGAAAAAAAAAAAAAAATGAAGGAACGGGCCTTGCTGAGTTTCCCCCAGTGTACCACCCTTCACTGAGACCCTGTCCTGTCCCATTTTTTCCCTACACCTTTCCACTCTTCATCAAACTGAGTATAAAACCCACTCAGCTTAACTATTCCTGTGGGTCTTCATTTCCTTATGAAGGCTCCTGTGTCACATAAAACCTACATTAAATAAACTGGGATGGCTTCTCTTATTAACTTGTCTTTTGTCAGTCTAATTTATAGGACCCCCACTGGTGAACCTAAGTGGGGAGAGGGGGAAAAAGTCTTTTTTTTCCCCCTCTCGCCCACCTGGACCAGGGGATCTAGACAAAAAGGAACCTCAACATCAGGAAATAGGGTCTCAGAATTCCTGGGATGGAGGGAGGGAGTCTTCAGAGAACAGCAGGCTCAGAACCTGCCGGAGGAGTTCAGAGCTTGCCTGTCGGGTGGAGGAGCCTCCAGACTCAGCCAGGCAGGCCCTGGGCGTGGGGGCCTCACATCTCCAATAGTGACTCCATCAAGGTCCCGCCACAGAGCAGGGCCACCCTGGTCCCTTTTCTCAAAGCTCAGATACTTGACTATGTGCATACCATGCAGTTCTCTCTTGAATGGCCTCCTAATATTCTTAATTTTCAAGATTATAGGAGACTCTTCTGAAGGAGTACAATTCTATTTATCTCCCAAGCTTTGCATTTACATTTATTTTCATCCACAGCCGTCCTCTCCTTTTGTCACATTAATTAGAGTGTTTTAAAATTCGCAGAGTTCTTTAGTCCTAAATCTTATCATTCCGACACTGCTTCTGGTTTCTTTGAATTCAGAAAGATCTGATCTGTCTAATTTGGGGAAGACACTCCAAAGAACATCCAAACTCCTTTCCTCTGAACAAATTATTCACATAAAAGAGATCTTTTAAGGAATGTTTTATGGGTTTTATCTTATTTTAAACCCAGCTGTAATTTTTTTTTTTTTTAGTTAACTCCCTGGACACACATTGAGAAATGGAATATTTCCTGCTGGATCAGTAAACAAGGATGTTCATAGTCCCAGGCGATCGCAGCCACTCCCGCTGATGAGTGGATGAGCCCCGAGGGAGCTCAGAAAGCAAAGACACCAGGCGGCAGCCGCGCCCCGTGGTGAGAAACTCAGGCGGGAAAAGCAGCCACACCCTGTGGCGAGACACTCAGGGCGGGAAAACGGGAGCGTGGCCCCAGATGACAGGGTGAAAAGCGAAAGCGGGAGCCTCTCACTCTTTGAGACCCCGTGGACGGTGGCCCACCAGGCTCCTCTGTCCACGGAATTCTCCAGGCAAGAATCCTGCAGCGGGTACCATTCTCTTCCCCAGGGGATCTTCCGGACCTAGGGGTTGAACCTGAGTCTCCTGCACTGCAGGCAGATTCCTTAGCTGCTGAGCCACCAGGGAAGCCCCAGAGCTGAGGGGCATATCAAGGGAATGATTTGAGTGAGCCCAGACTCTTGCATCTTCTCATACACAGGAAAGCGCTAAATGCCTAAACTTCAGTTATCCGTCTCCTTTAATTAGCATTAATTGTTTGACGTTCAGACTCCCGGCCCTTTGTCGCAAAACTTCTGTATAACCTGGCTCCTCCCTTCGCCTCCTCAGGGCAGTTCTCTCGCGGTCATGTGAGATGCTGTCTCCAGGCTTGAGGTCCTAAAAATTCCCACTGAATAAAACGTAACTCTCCACTTCTAGGTTGGGAATCGTTTTTAAGTTGACACACAGTACAATCATAGGTTGTCTCCCTCCTGTCATCCAGAATGCCCACAGCTATGCATGAAGAAGTATAGAGAGGTTTGACACGCCTCCCAGCGAACAGCCTCCAGCAGAAGCCAGAAACAGTCTCCAGGGTGAGAAAGCTGGGCAGACCGCCCTCTCTATCTTCTGTTGGCTGAGAACTCCTAAAGAAAACCCAGCGTCCTGTTCCCCAGGAACATCGGCGATCTGCCTTCTCAGAAGAGAGCATGTTTAGCGTCTGTCACATTCAAGGACAAAGAGACCTACCCCCTGGCTTCCAAAACCTACTCAGGACTGGTAGGATCTTACCTGTAAGTTCCTAGGAAAATCCCATGCATGAATGAACTTATATTTATGGTCACACTATAACAAGAAGGCTTTTCAGCTAATTTATGCATTTTTAAATAAGCATAATTTGCGTCTAAATTGTGAGAGCTTCATTTAACCCTTCAAAACGGGACAAAAAAGAAAAACCGAACTACTGGTAGACAGCCAAAGAAATCACTGCCAATTCAAGGATAAAAGAAATCCTCTGACATGCTGCCACCTAGTGGACACTGTCTAACATTGACAAGCCAGACTGCAGGTTTCAAACTGCCTTCTGCCCCAACTCCACAAAGTTCTAAAAACAATAGATGATGAGGAAATTACCAAACATTTTGAAAATCTCCTTGTGGTATTTTCCTATTTAGACTGCACTGACTTTTTCATCTTTGCCTTCACAGTACATTTGGACAAGAAAACAACCGGTATGATATTTCCTTTTTCTTTAATTTCCACTTTTTATTTCACTCAGAGAAAAATGTTGGGATTTCACAATTTCTCCTTCAAGAAAGAGAGTACACAAAAGATCAATAGGATTGTGTAACTGTGGTCTCTAGGATGGCTTCTCTTCAACTTCCGCCTTAATTCAACATCTAAGTACAATTCCCGGGAGTGTGATGGGGAGACTGTTGTGCCAGGCGCCCCTGAACATCTTACAATATTTTCGGATCATTTTGCCAAAGAGAAGTAGGGGAGAGACATCCCAGAACTGGCTCAATCTTGATATATCAGAACCACTCCATAAGAATAAATATAAACACCTGTCAGCATTTTCAGCTCCTTTTGAGCAGTCATGGGAATTTTGCTCCAGGTTATTTAAACATTGACAGCAAACGCTCAACCCAGCCTCTGCAAACTCAGCTGGATAACCGCCCCCAACAAGACTTTGAGAGCCTTCCAATTCAAGAGTGAACGTTATTAATTTGGTCTTATAAAATCATATGGATAAACAGATACAAATCTTCACTGAGGATACTCCCAACTGTAAAGATAACCCTGAGAAAAGTCAAGTCGCTGGAGTCTGGTCTCATCAGACTAAAGAGCCCACCTGCGCATTGTGATGTGACTTGCGCCATCCATGCGGTACCTGTCAGTCAGAGCGCAGGAGGAGCAATTTGTCTAGCCAGATGCTTCCGGAAGCCACTGGCATCAGCTCCTAGCTGGGGTCTCAGGTGGCTGCCTCCCTCTGCAATCCCAAAGGCAGCTGCAGGGACATCTGGCTGGTTGAACAAGGATTTAACACCCCGTTTGCCAGATATAATACAGGGTTCATACACTTGTTAACATATGTAATGCATTCATTTCAACATCTTAATGATACCCTTCCTGTAATTCTTCTCCAACCTAGTTACGAGAATAGTGTATTCATCAGCCGAGTTAGCACATGAATGCCACACGAGGGTTGTTTCTGAAAATGAATAGCCAGTTTCCTATTCCTGCAGAGAAATCCTGCAGACTTGCACCTTGCAAAGAGCTCAGAAATCCATCCTCATCCCTCCAGCCAGAGGACCACTGCCTTCCTTCAAGCCGGCATCATATCTCATTGCTGCTGCTGCTGCTAAGACGCGTCAGTCGTGTCCGACTCTGTGTGACCCCATAGACTGCAGCCCACCAGGCTCCCCCATCCCTGGGGTTCTCCAGGCAAGAACACTGGAGTGGGTTGCCATTTCCTTCTCCAGTGCATGAAAGTGAAAAGGGAAAGTGAAGTCGCTCAGTCGTGTCCAACTCTTCGAGACCCCATGGACTGCAGCCCACCAGGCTCCTCCGTCCATGGGATTTTCAGGCAAAAGTACTAAATCGGGGTGCCATTGCCTTCTCCAAAGTTACTATAATAGCCTCCTACCCCCTCTTCTGGGCTCCTGCTTTCCTCAAACCAGCCCAATGCTGCTAGAGCGAGTGTCAGAAAGTCTGAAAAGGCCGTTATCTTCTATTTTCTAAAAAATTTTTTTAAAAAAATTTTATTGAAATACAGTTTACTTACAATGTTGTGTTAGTTTCAGGTGTGCAGCAAAATGATTCGGATACTATATATCTATACATAGATATATATGTGTGTGTTTAGTCGCTAAGTCCTATCCTACCCTTTGTGACCCCAGGTTTCCCTGTCCTCCACTATCTCCCGGAGTTTGCTCAAACTCATGTCCATTGAGTCAGTGATGCCATCCAACCATCTCATCCTCAGCTGCCCCCTTCTCTTGCCTTCAACCTTTCCCAGCATCAGGGTCTTTTCCAATGAGTTGGCTCCTAGCATCAGGTGTGGATAAACATTTTCAGATTCTTTTCTCTTACAGGTTACTACAAGATACTGAGTAACATTCCCTATCCTACACAGTAGGTCCTTGCTGGTCATCTGTTTTATATATAATAGTGTGTATATGTTAATCTCAAACTCCTAACTTATCCCTCCCCTGTCTTTCCCGGTTGGTAACTGTGGGACCCAAGGATAAAAGAGCAGATAAAACTAAGGAGGGTCCTGGAATGCAGGAACGGATAAACTGGACCCTTATCATCCTTCCCTCCCCTGTGTTGTAACTATTAATGGATTTCAGTCTCCTGAGTGGTATAACCTGTCTCCCCTCTTACCCATTTGCCTTACTCTTCCCCCAACTCAGTATATATGCCTCATCCAATAGCAAATGACCCGCAAGACCCCTACCCCACTCCTTGTATCCCGGGTATAAAAGTGGACTAAGGAGCCTTGTTCAACGTTGGTTCTCCCTTGAGCCGGCCCGCTGTTCTAACAGTGTCTCCTATTCTAATAAACTTTATTTCCCTCTCATTCTGCCTCATGCCTGGAAACTCTTTTCCAACCCACGCCCAGACCACGACAGTAACCATAAGTTAGTTTCCTATGTCTATGAGTCTATTTCTGTTTTGCAAATAAATTCATTTGTATCTTTTCTTTAGATTCCACATATAAGCAATATCATATGGTATTTGTCTTCCTCTGTCTGACATTTCATTTAGTATGATAATCTCTGGGTCTATCTATCCATGTTGCTGCAAATGGCATTATTTCATTCTTTTTATGGCCAAGTAATATTATGGCCAAATTATATATATTGCCCAATTATATACAAATATATATATGGGCAATTAATATAAATATTAATATTTATGGCCAAAGTAATATTCTGCTGTGTATATGTACCACATCTTCATCCGTTCCTCTATTGATGAAGTCCCTTCTCTTCTGAAAACCCTCCAGGGGCTGTGGGCAGACTTGAGCAACAAGTCTAATTCCTAACCTGGGCCATGCATGACTGGGCTGGTTACCACCCCAGGCTCTCCTGCCACTCCTCCCCTGCATCCCCAAAGCCCATCACCCTTGAGAACACTCTGGGTGTTCAAGCCACATGGCACCACTTCAGAGTCATCTCCTGCAGGTCTCCTGCGCTTCCATCCATGCAGACTTGGCACACAGCTCCTCCCCTGGAGAGAGATCTTACTGTCTTATCGAGAGCTCATCTTTAGTTGCAAAGATTTTATTTCCGGCATTCTTGGCTCACAAAGCACAGAAAGAATAACCACCAGATGCTATGGAACAACAAAAGAGACAGGATTGGTTTTTTTTAGGCCGAGCTACCTGGCACGTGGGCTCTAGTTCCCTGATGAGGGGTTGAACCCACGCCCCCTACACTGACACTGGACCACTGCCAGGGAAGTCCAAGAGACAAGGTTAGGGTTGATTTACAATCGATGTCGCAGCCCCTCTTTGTCCCTCCGCTAATGCTCGCTTTGGAATTTCTAATCCACAGGATGTCGGGGGACACTTTGTATGCACCTGGATGGAGCCGGAGACCTCCTGGCTTGTTGTGAAGAGTCAATGGTTAAGACTCTGAAAACACCTCAAGGCAAAGAACTTTAAGGACAGGAGCCATTAAGGGGTTCCCTGATGCCGGAAAAGATTGAAGGCAAAAAAAGTGGGCGGCAGAGGATGCGATGGTTGGATGGCATCCCTGACTCAATGGACATGAATTTGAGCAAACTCTGGGAGATGGTGAAGGACTGCGAGGCCTGGCGTGCTACCCTCCATGGGGTCGCAAAGAGCCAGACACGACTTGGGCAACTGCACACCACCACCTAAACGTCTGTTATTCAGGCAGAGTGGAGCCTGTGCTTCCAGGTCCAGAGCTCCTGGGGATACCGGCTGCCAGGACCAGGGCAGGAGCACTAGGAAGGGGGCGGGGCAGCTCCACCCATCCCCCTGGGGTGGGGGTGAGGGGTGAGGGGTCCAGGGCTCCGAGAGTGTCTGGGTGGGGGCGGGCGGAGATACGACAGATGCCCCACTAACCCTGAAGGTAAGAGCCATCTCAGACCTGAATTTGTAATTTGACCCTTTGTTCCCTAAAATTTGTTATTTTTAACCAAACACTATTGCTTTAAAAAGTTCTCTCTCCTAGACAATTGGGGTAGCGGGGGTGGGAGGGAGGCTCAACAGGGAAGGGATGTTACGTACACATATGACTGATTCACTTCGCAGTACAGCAGAAACTAACATGACATCATAAAGCAATTGCTGTTGTTCAGTTGCCCAGTCGTGTCCAACTCGAGACCCCACGGACTGCAGCACTCCCGGCCCCCCGTCCCTCACCATCTCCTGAAGCTTGCCCAAGTTCATGCCATCCAGCCATCTCATCCTCTGACACCCTCTTCTTCTGCCCTCAATCTTTCCTAGCATCAGGGGCTTTTCCAATGAGTTGTCTGTTGACATAAGATGACCAAAATACTGGAGTTTCAGCCTCAGAATCAAACCTTCCAACTATAAAGCAACTATCCTCCAATAAAAAAAAAAATCCCTCAAAGCCAAACAGGGGTTCTGCCTCTCCACCCTCACGCAGCCCATTCTGAATCTCCTCATCTCTGTCTCCTCACTGAATCCCCCACCCCAGCCATGACCATCCCTGGAAATTCCCAGGGAAGAGCTTTACCAAGATGTGGACCAGTTTCCTCCTCCCCCACTAAGTACAGTTGGTGAGCGGGGGCTCATTTCTCCCAGAAGAGGCTGCTGATTGGAAAAGACATGTCTTTGCACACAGATAATGGACTCTACCCACCGAAGGGCTGAAGAATACAATGCCCTTGTTTTCCTAAAGCAGAGCGATGCCTTCTTGGCCAGGTGATGGCTATACTGGGAATAGAAAATTAGTTTTTATTGTTTAACCTTCATGGTTTAAATGAGGAAGTTTCTGCTACAGTTAAAGGTCCCCTCGAGTTTTCATAAAGTGGCCTTATGACAGCAATATTAGTCTTCATAAAGAGCTCAATTTTAAAATGTCTTGCGCTAGGGTACTTGTTACAAAGTTTCATCTAAGGGCTTAGCCGACTGACTGCAGTGGAGCATCTTGGGCTAACTGCTATTTACTGCATCTCTGCTCTCTTTTCCACTTTTATTTTTTGATTAATTAATTCATTCTTTACTTCTGGCCATCCTGGGTCTTTGTTGCTGTGCACAGACTTTTCTCCAGCTGCGGCGAGCAGGGGCTACTTTTCATTGCGGTGGGAGGGCTTCGCACTGCGGTGGCTTCTCTTGTTGCAGAGCATGAGCTGTACTGCACACAGGCTCCAGTAGCCGTGCCTCCTGGGTTCTAGAGCACAGGTTCAATAGTTGAGGTGCATGGCTCAGTTGCCCCATGGCATGCGGCATCTACCAGGACCAGGGATCGAACCTGTGTCCCTTGCATCGGCAGGTGGATTCTCAAGCACCGGACTGCCAGAAAAGTCCTCTTTTGCCACTTTTCAACATAATCATGCCACCGCACACTGGCAGTTTCTGACATCCACAAAGCCTCATCCCCCCCCACACACACACAGAAGGTTATTTGCATAGTCTCTCCCCACAGTATCTCTGACTGCTAGGAATGGAGCTTGAAGTGGGACAGAGGTACCACGGCAGCCACTGTGGACCAGTGAGGCCAGGGAGGGAGGGGAGAGGTTGGCCGTGAGGGTTCTCCAGCCTCACAGTCCCTGTCACGTTCATGCCTTAAAAAGCCACGCTTGGGAACGCCCTCCAGCCATTAAGGAGAATCTTCCGGGCACTGATAATGTGGCCAGCTTCTTGCAATATTAAACCATCATCTGCTTGATGACATCAAGAGCAAGGCTGAGCACAGATCACTCATAAATTCATTAAGCTGCTTCTTTAAACATTCCTTGAGCGCCAACTGCATACCTGCCACTGGGTAGAGAAACAAAACATCAGAGAGTCTCTGCCCTTGGAAAGCTTGCATTTGGGTGTACCAGGCCAGCACCAGGCCCCTGGCATTGATGCTATGCTGGGGTGAATACAAGAAGCCCCACGTGTGCACCACAGGGGTTCCTACCCCAAAGGTGGGCAGGTAGGCATCACTGGGGGCTTCCCTGGTGGCTCAGGTGGTAAAGAATCTGCCTTTCAATGCAGGAGACCCAGGTTCGATTCCTGGATGGGAAAGATCCACCAGAGAAGGAAATGGCAGCCCATTCCAGTATTCTTGTCTGGAGAATCCCATGGACAGAGGAGCCTGGTGGGTTACAGTCCATGGGGTCACAAAGAGTCGGCCACAACTGAGTGATGAACACTTTCACCTTTGTGTGTGTGAAGAAATGGCTGAGCTAAATTTTGAAAGACAAATAAAAACTGTACACAAAGAGAAGCCTGGAATGGCACACACAGAACACGCACAGAGACCTATACTTCATCCATCCACCCAGCCGTCCATTCCGCAGAGTTCGCGGATGGCTGCAAGGGCAGGGTGTCCTGCAGGAGGCCAAGACGCTGTGCATCTGGGACAAACGGCCTCTCTGCCCTCACTGTGCTTACAGTGAGGTAGGGAAGGAGGCAGGAAGTGGCGGGGGGCGACGGGCACAGCCAGGTTAGGGAACTTCCTACCCTTTACTGAGGTGGGGCTGCTGAGCACAGCCGAGGAGCGTGAGGAGATGGAGCCACAGGATAATGAGGCTGGAGAGGCGGAGCTTGGAAGGAGGGTCCCAGAACACAAAAGACTTGGTGTTCCATCTTCAGCAGCTCAGACTTTATCCTGAGGACTACAAGGGTCCACTAAAGGATTTTCTTGAGCAGGAAAGCAACTGACACGTTTCAACTGGCATCTGAGAAGTCGCTGAGTTGTAGAGAGGGTGGGCTAGAGGCAGTGTGATAGGGCAGGGCGGCCACCTGGCAGTGGTCCAGGTGAACAGTGATGATGGGGACGGTGACGCCTGTACTGAGGGGCCAACGGTCGTGACACGGTGCAGAGAGAAGTGCTTGAAAGTTTAGGAAGGAGGTAGAACCCACAGGTGAGGGTGAGGTAAGAAAGTTAGAGGAAGCCTGTAAGACCATCTTCTGGCTTCTGGTTTGGGGTGATGGAGATGACGGCTCTGTCCTTCACCACGAAAGGGTTGATCGGATGAGAAGCATTTATATGCGTAGAGGAGAAAAGGTTCTGAGTTCATCAAGTTTCTGATGAATATAAGTGTTACGGTTTATAATTATCATTATTTTTACTGCTGCTTCTGCTACAATACCACCACCATCACCCCTACAATCACTCCTACCATCACCAATACCACCACCAATACCACCACCATCACCCCTGCCATCACCAATACCATCACCATCACCACCCCTACAATCACCCCTACCATCACAAACCACCATCACCACCATCACCACCATCATCCTTACCATCACCAATACCACCATCACCACCATCATCCTTACCATCACCAATACCACCACCATCACCACCATCATCACCACCATCACCACCATCACCCCTACCATCACCATCACCATCACCACCATCACCACCATCACCACCACCATCACCACCCAGTGCTCTCAAAGAGAAAAACCCGAGAACTGAGGGAGCACCCTAGTGATAAGGAAGCTATGTGAGGATGGACCTCTCAGACCTTGAATCTTGAAAAGTTCAAGCAAATATGTGCTGCCTGGTCATCTCAGATATGGGCTTCCCAGGTACTGCAGTGGTCAAGAATCTACCTGCCAATGCAGGAGCCACAGGAGACCTGGGTTTGATCCCTGGGTCGGGAAGATCATCAGAAGAGGTTATGAGAACCCTGAAAAATCCCGTAGACAGAGGAGCCTGGCGGGCTACAGTCCATGGGGTTGCAAAGAGTCAGACAGGACTGAGCGACTGAGCACAGCACAGCACACATCTCAGACATAGAGTGTTCTGTGCGACTTCCAAGACCCGTCTTCTCCGTAACACACAGGCTGAATCCTGCTTCTCAAATATAGTCATGTCATTCACCAGTGGCTTCCCTGTCCCCCAGTGGCTCTCACCTCTTCCTAAGATGCTTGGTGGTGGTTTAGTCACTAAGTCATGCCCAACTCTTGAAACCCCATGGACTGCAGCCTGCCAGGCCCCTCTCCATGGGATTCTCCAGGCAAGAATACTGGAGTGGGTTGCCATGTCCTTCTCCATAAGATGCTTAGAACACCTCTTTGGTCAGTATTTACCCTGAAACCTTCCCGAAGACAGACCAGCCCTTCTAAGAAAGATTTCCCAAATCATAGAGTCTACTCCTGAACTACCAAATCAGAATCTTTGTAACAGATCTGGGAGCCTTCCGTTTCTGTTTTAAACAAGTTCCCCAAGTGATTTTTAAGATCAAGTCAGGTTTGGGAAATGCTGCTCAAGGGCACATCATTCTCTTCCAGCTCCACAGGCTGGCCCTCTCCTAGGATGAGCCGCTTCTGGTGGAGCAATCCAAGCATCCTTCACCAGGTCCCCTCCAACTGAGGACCCGCAGTCTTACTGACTTCTGGAATTGCAGCCCAAGAGCCTATGTCACATAATGAGATGCTCCTCTTTTAGGCATGCCCTTGGTCTTCTGTTTTCTTTTTTAATGTCAAGCCAGAATATCTTTTCTTCTACCCTGGAGTACTTCTGGCATGAAGATAAGCCCAACTCCTACAACACCACTCACTGGTTATTTCCCTTTTGGAAACCCTCCTACCTTCTGCCCTGGGTCTCCCCTGTGACTGAGCCCATCACAGCTAATGGGTCGTTGTTGGACAAAAACCAGTAGATGGCTTGGTTTTGTAGGAAAATTCTGTGGGTCGTGCTTTGGCTTTCCCATAAAGGCAGCTTTTATAAATGCTAGATATGATTGGGGTTGATTGAATTGCAGTTCCCAAAACTGTTATGGCAGGGATGAAATCCCATTGGAAAACCACTACATGACTAACATCTTGACTTGGGAACGTCAGTGCCCCCAAACCCCAAGCTGCCTTGTGGGTTTACAAGAAACTTTCTTGGGACACATACTCTTATATACAAAGGCAAAGAGATAATGAACGGGGTTTAATTTTTCCCCTTGTTTTTGTCATGTGAATTTAACTAAAAAGCAAATAAAAATAATGTCTATATAACAACTGCAATGCTTATAATTTCATAAGTCGTTAAGATCTACTCATTATAGACTCTAGTTTTAAAAGTGGAAATATGTTTCCTGTAATAATTGACATTGGAATTCTAAGGAATCAGTTTGACAGATGGAAAAAACAACCACTCAGTCTGATGAACTTTCTGGTTTTAAATTTATGTTCTTGAACCCACAAAACCTACCAAAAACTGGGAAAGTGAGAATCAAAATTTATTCAAAGATCTCAGATACATGGATTAAACAAACCTTTGGAAGTTCCTCAGGAAGATGCATGCTGTTAAATCTACTTTCAAATTTCCTCTCTTTTGGAATCTAAATAATCCTAAAGTACTTTAAGTTTTAGAAAATAAAATCTTGACTGTTCCAATTTTTTGTATACTTGTATATACATAGAGTTAACTCTTGCTCACACAGTGAGCCCACTTTACTGCCTAAACAGGATTTAGTGAGTATCGGAGACCAGTCATTGTCCTCCTAGAATCCATCCTTTCCTCTTTGCAACTAGTGACAGGCAACCCTCTTTGCTCCAGCTTTGGTGCCAACAGCTGCTAAACCAGAAATGACAATGTGAAGCCCGCCTTGCATCCAAGTGTCTGCTTACGAGCGAGTTCCAGACAACAAGACATTGATGATGTCTCCGCTTCCAAGTACTGCCTTGACCGTTTCTTTCTCCCTTTCCACTTTCTGGGAGTGACAACATATGGAGAAGACAACTTGGATCCAGAGATGAAAGTACCTGATGAGGATGGAGGTGCCTTCCTGCCAGCTCTGAACTTCCACCTTTAGATTTTTGCACATGAGAGAAAAAACTTCTATCTTATTTCTTCCACTGAGTGATGGGTCTCTTTGTTACAGCAGCACAGACTGTACTAAAGCACAGTGAACGCATGACCAAGGACCAAAGGACTGCAAATCTCTGGCTACATCATTCTCAGTATCAGGAGATAGTTTCACATTTACTGTGAACCCTGAAGGAGATCAACTAATGTGCTGATTCCTGAAGAAGAAAATAAGAATTCCAGGTAAGAATCAATTGTTCGATAATTATGACTCTGGTCTGACTCCCCATTTTTGGTAAATGTTTTGAGGCTCAGTGACCTACTGACTCCATGAAATGGTTAGTTAGGAATGTGCTAACAACATAGTTTATTGGTAGTCATTGCCATTGGCTTTTATATTCTGGGGTGAAATAGAGAGTTTTGTAAGAGCATATAAGAAGCCAGAGCCATGTTTCCAGTTCCCATTATGGCCCTGCCTCTATATAGGTTACAAGCCATGAAGAGGCCAAAAACATGATTAAAGCAAGAAGTTCAGCTAAAGATAACCTTCAACAAAATATGACTGCATAGAGGCAACAGGAGAAGAGGGCGGCAGAAGATGAGACGGTTAGATAGCATCATCAACTCAATGGACGTGTATCTGAGCACAGTCCGGGAGATAGTGGAGGACAGGGAAGCCTGGTGTGCTGCAGTTCATGGGGCCGCAAAGAGCTAAAGACGATTTAGCACCTAAACAACAGCAACAATGGAGGTACTGTTGCTTCAGGCTATAATAGTAACAATTACCAACTATACCATTGGTAAGACAACCAATACATGAAAATCAGGCTTACAACTTTATGAATGGCTTTATGAACTGATCAAAGACCTGTGTTTAATTAAAAAATTAGTTTACGGAATTTAAGAAGTCATCAGTCCTTTTTTTCCTTCCATCTCGAGTCTAAGTCAGATGTGATATATTCAAACGTGAGCAAAAAGGCTATAGCTCTTGTCCTGATGGAGCTGCAGTTTTGTTCCAAGACCTCTAAACATTTCTGATTATGCAGTTTCTTGAGAGAAGGAAAAAATTCAATGCTCCCAAACTTACATATTTTTTTACTTAAGTATTAAAACATTGTTGAATATTAGATACATTATAAAATATTCTAAAGCTAACATTAAAAAATACATATACATGTAAGAGCTTCCCAGGTGGCGCGAGTGGTAAAGGACCCGGCTACCAATGCGGGTAGATGTAAGAGATGCCGGTTCGATTCCTGGGTCGGGAAGATCCCCTGGAGAAGGGCATGGCAACCCACTGCAGTATTCTTGCCTAGAGAATCCCATGGACAGAGGAGCCTGGCGGGCTATAGTTCATAGGGTCACAAAGAGTGGGACACCACCGAGGCCACTTAGCATGCACGCACGCATACATGTAAGTCACCACCCTTCCTTCCCACATCCTAGAGGGTCACCTTGAATGCACTGAGCCCTTCACACTGGAGAACAAGGTGACTGATTTGTCTATGGATTCTCTGCTCCGTATCACCCTTTCAGATACATTTCAAAATAAGTTTCCGGAAGTTTTTCACAAACAGGTACCCAACGTGACATTAGCAAGCAAGCATAGAAACATCAGAGCTTCCCAGGTGGCACTATGGTAAAGAACCAGCCAGAAAATGTAGGAGATGTAACCGACATGGGTTCAATCCCTGGGTCAGGAAGACCCCCTGGAGGAGGGCATGGCAACCCAGCCCAGTATTCCTGCCTGGAGAATCCCACGGACAGAGGAGCCTGGGGGGCTACGGTCCATTGGGTCGAAAAGAGTCAGACACGACTGAGCGACGAACACTTAAACTTAACAGCAACATCAAGTAGAGTTACCTCCCAGGTCTCAGGATATATAAACAGTGTATAAACTGAGCCTGGCCGGGAGGTCTGAGGGCCAGGCACCCCTGCTCAGGCCTGAGCGCCCACATCGCTCTTCAGCCTAGCAGAGGCCAGAGAGGCCACCAAAGCCGGAACAAGAACTGCTTTATAAATTGGACACCGTATTTGTGCTAGTGTTTTCTTTATTGTCATAGACTGTTATGACAGACTTCGTAAATTGTGGTTGGCAGAGCTAGATCACTAAGAGGCTTTCAGAGTTCTGTGCTAAAGGGGAAAAAAAGCCAAGACAACCCAGCCGCAAACAAAAAAAGGGAGAAAAACAGCATTACTAGTCTGACCAAAGACGGGCTGGGTAAACAGCAGTTTTTGCACACACAGAATGTGATACTGTGCTTATGTCTGGCATTTGTTACCACTGGATGGGGCGAGCTCTCAGTAATGACTGCAGCCGCCAATGTCATTTTGTTTCACGGGTTCACCCAATATCTGCATTAGAACTAAAACTCAGAGTCACACCTACCTGTGCATGCCTGCTGTCCTATTTTTAGCATCAGCAAGAGCAATGAGAAGTCTGATTATTCTGGCAAGATGCGTAAGCTGTCACATTAACCAATAATCCTTATCATAGGATAACACATGTGGCAAATCACTGTTTGGCCAAGGTAATGTGGCTCAGCTGGTAAAGAATCTGCCTGCAATGCGGGGGACCTGGGTTCCATCCCTGGGTTGGGAAGATCCCCTGGAGAAGGGAAAGGCTACCCACTCCAGTATTCTGGCCTGGAGAATTCCATGGACTGTAGAGTCCATGGGGTCGCAAAGAGTCGGGCACGACTGAGCAACTTCCACTTCACTTCAAGGGAAAGGTAAATCCTTGGTTATTGGAGAAGTTATAGCAAAGTGCCTAGCACAGTAGCACCCTTCATGAACATTGCTTGACTCTAACGATAAGATATGAACAGCATGCAGCTTTGGCCTAAAGAGTCTCTTGTTGGGGAAAAAATGGCATCTTCTACTTTCAAACACACAATGGTATATTATGACAGTTTCTTATTCTTTAAAAAGGATTACCTGTGTGTAACATTATTACCCATGAATAACATGTAAAATACTATAGCACAACAAAAATAAATGTGAAATTAATAAAAAGTTCTACTCATCCTGTGGGCTTCCCTGGGGGCTCAAATGGTAAAGAATCCACCTGCAGTGCAGGAGACCTGGGTTTGAGCACTGAGTTGGGAAGATCCCCTGGAGAAGGGAATGGCAACCCACTCCAGTATTCTTGCCTGGAGAATCCCATGAACAGAGAAGCCTGGTGGGTTACAGTCCACGGGGTGGCAAAGAGTTGAACACGACTGAAGTGACTTAGCACGCACGCAAGACATGAGGTAACACTATCACTTTTTAAAAATAGCAAACTATCCTAATTCCATTTTTTAATAACCCAAACTATACCCACTTATACAAAATAATTTATATTATATTAAATTATATATATACACACAATCATATTCACACACACAATGAGGTCTACATTAAGGTGTTTGTTCTCTTTTATGGATTATGACTTTGCACAGTTCCATCTTTACATTATCCAATCCTATTTTAAAAGTCTCTGTAGAGTTCTCTGGTTTTATTTTCATAAGCTTTGTATCAGTTCAGTTCAGTTCAGTCGCTCAGTCGTGTCCGATTCCTAAGCTTTGTATATTCCTTGTTAAATGAATTTTTCGGGCTTTTTAAAAATTATGAATGAAATCTTTCATTCATGTTTTCTAATTATTGTTTGAAATGGGGACAGCTAGTGATTATTACCTATTACTTTTGTAAACTGATTTATTTTTCTTGTAGCCTCTCAGTTCCTTTGAATTTTCCCAAGTATACAAGCACATCACATTCAAACTCCACCTTCTATATATTTTATTTCATTCCTATATGTAATTGTGTTTGCTAGCACATTCTGAACAATGTTAAATAACATGGGGACGGTGGATATCTTTGTTGTGTTCCTGATAGTGAGAGAAATGCTCCTATTTTTCATCATTAGCTAACTTTTAGTTTGAGCTATTTAGGATAACATCAAGAATCCAACTAGTTCTACTTTCTAATGGATTTTAAACAGCAGAAATACGTGCAAAATTGTGTCACTCACTTCTCAGTTATCTAGCAAATGATAACGTTTTCTTCTTTGACCTGTTAAAATGAATCATCCTTGCATTCCCATAAGTAAACATTAATGGTATATGTTCTTAATATTACTTATTTTCTAAATTATCTTGGCTGATTTTGCATACTCATTTTTCCGGAAGAAACCCAAAGCATAATTTTTAAGAACCAGGGTACCAATGAAATTAAAAGTTTGTCTTCTTTCCATTGTAAGGAGATTCAATATATGTTGATCTAAATAGAAAATTAGGAAGCAATCATTTACATAACCAGAATTACCTTAATTAGGGGTTCAGTTTTGAACTAATACACGACCTCTAGTACCTGTAATTGTTGTTTATAGATAGGTTACTCAATATCTCAGAGGCGGGATTAAAAGTGAACAAAAATGAAACATAGAACAAAATAATAAAAATGAATTGGAATTTATCTTTCTCTGACTTATTTCACTATATATATTCTCTAGGCCCATCCATGTTGCTACTAATGGCAGTATTTCATTTCTCTCTTAATATTATATCACTTATACGTGGAATCCAGAAAATAATACAAATAAATCTATAAACAAACAGAAATAAACTCACAGACGGAAAATAAACTTATAGTTACCAAAGGGATCAAAGAAAGGAGGGGCAAGTTAGGAGTCCTGGATGAACAGATACGAACTACTATCCATAAAATAGCACAGGGAATTATATTGAACATCTTGTAATAATCTATGATGGACTACAATGTGGGAAAAATAACTGAATCACATCACTGTATATCCAAAACTAACATCATATTCTAAATCAACTGCACAGCTAATTGAGTGTTAGATTTCACAGTGTACAGTGCAGTAAGTCCCCTTTCCCACTGTGGATCAGAATTTTTGAAGATAATTTTAAATTAAGGGTCTTGCAAATGTTATGTCTTTCCTCGCCTAGTATACTGTCCTTCACAACACAGCTTATAAACGTCTCAAGAACAGGCTCTCTATATTCTGAATTATTGCATTATTTAAATCAAGTCTAAGTCTTAAATAGACCTGGAAGTTTCCTAAGGATAATATGTACTTAACACATTTACTGTTGCTCGTAATAAAAACATCCCAGTGCTTTTCTGCAACCTGTTTCACTGTTTGCATTGTTTTAATGCAATTTTAGAAAAATGATCAAACATGCTCTATCTAAACTTTAAAAATATGTCTTTGATTAAATCATCAACAATAACAATGAATTAGTAATAATGGTGGTAAAGTAATATATAAACATTTAATGAGTGCATACTCTATTTCCAGGACTGTGCTTAGGTCCTTTACATCTTTTATTCAAATCAACCACAATCCTATTACAGAGGGATTGTGAACTCTAGTTTTTAAAGATGAGGAAGCCAGAGTGAAGAAATATCAAGTACTCTCCCAAGATCCCATTTATTCAAACATAAGTCTGACTTCACATGCTACAATTTCACATGTCTGACTTCACATGCTACAATTTCTCCCACAAAATATACATGATTAAAATGATAAGAGAGCATGCTAAGTCGCTTCAGTCGTGTTTGACACTTTGCAACCTTACGGACTGTAGCCCGCCAGGCTCCTCTGTCCATGGGATTCTCCAGGCAAGAATGCTGGAGTGGGTTGCCATGCCCTCGTCCGGGGGAATCTTTCTGACCCAAGGATTGAACCTACATCTCTCACATTTCCTGCATTGGCAGGCGGGTTCTTTACCACTAGCACTACTTGGAAAGACTTGAAAGTGAGAGTGAAATGTTGGTTGCTCAGTCATGTCTGACTCTTGTGAACCCATGGACTGTAGCCCTCCAGGCTCCTCTGTCCATGAAATTCTCCAGGCAAGAATACCGGAGTAGGTAGCCATTTCCTTCTCCAGGGGATCTTCCCATCCCATGGATTGAACCATGTCTCCTGCATTGGCAGGGGGGGGGTTTTTTTTTTT
>NW_011494917.1:791582-800895 GCF_000754665.1 Bison bison bison | reverse complement strand
TCCAACCCTATGCGACCCCATAGATGGCAGCCCACCAGGCTCCCCTGTCCCTGGGATTCTCCAGGCAAGAACACTGGAGTGGGTTGCCATTTCCTTCTCCAATGCATGAAAGTGAAAAGTGAAAGTGAAGTTGCTCAGTAGTGTCTGACTCCTAGCGACCCCATGGACTGCAGCCTGCCAGGCTCCTCTATCCATGGGATTTTCCAGGCAAGAGTACTGGAGTGGGGTGCCATTGCCTTTTCTGCCACCTAACCTAAGATGAGGTAAATACAGCATAGCAGTCATTCAATTTCCGATTGCTTCCAATAGTGAAAAATCAGAAGTTATTCATTTTTCTCTTGTTTTTAGTAGTTTAATTTTTTGCAAAAGCAGAAAAAGAAAATGCTATAGAACATTTAAAAATGAATTAGACTAATGGAATTACTGTTGCTGTATAGCTCAAAAATTATAATAGATGATCAAAAGATCCAACTTAAACCTACATTTTAAAATAGGCATCAAAAATAAATAAAATAGGCATCTACTGCATAAAGCTAAGCATCTACACACTAAATATAATGAAAACACAATCTTTTTAAACAACATTCTTATAGATATTAGAACGATATATACTTCTTTGATTCTATGATATATATATTTTTATATTTCAGAATCTCTGAACTGGATGCAACTAGAATCTATAATGATTATGTTTAATTCTTTTGTCAAATTTTTTTCTCTCTTTGTGATGCATGAAATAATAAAGTAAGTTGAAAATTTGTGGTTTCTTAAATTTGTTGAAATATAGCAAATACCAGCCTGAAGGGTTATACAAAACAGTTTTATCTCTCCCTACCTCTATATCCAATAATATCATCTTTTTAAAAAATGTGATTAGTACTTGTGAATTTTTTAAAAAGAAACTCGAATTTCAACTTAGGTTTGAGGCATTTGAGAAATTTAGAATTTACTGTGAGATTATCAGAGTTAGCCCAGGGAGCTGCAAACTAGAGGTTGGGATGTCCGAGCACATGCAAGAACCCATCAGATGTGTTATGCGAGGCATCCATGTGGACGCATGCGCACACCCTGGAGTCAGGGGGCTCTACCCAGTTCTTGCTGGAGTCAGTAAAATAATGCCAAGGCTGCAGAATTCTCAGGGGACTGTATCCAGGAAAACAAAACAGGCAGTTATTCCAGCATTTCTCCACTGAGGCTGTCACTGTAGAGAAGTCATTTGTCTTCTGTATCCCCATCCCCTCCCTTCTCACTCAGCTCTCCTGGAAAATCAGAAAAGGTCCAGAGAATTTCCCCTCCCCCAACATCAACTCCTGCTCTACTTCACTTCCCCTCACAAGTCAGATGACAACAGAGGACCAGCTAATACTTATTCTCCACAGAACCCTGGATCCACACACAGATGGGGAATAGGGGGTCTTCCCATTTCAAAACCCAACATAAAGGAAGTAGCCAGTAGAGAATCCTTGAGCAGAGAGAATGGTTTCTAAGGCAGGGATTTCAAACCAGCTCACTGGCTCCCTGACTACCACAAACCATCCCTGTCCTCCTTTCAAGAGTGAATTTAAATGCTTCCTCCAAAATAAGAGAAAGAGAGAGAGAGAGGAAGGGGAGAGAAAGAAAGAAAGGAAAGAATATTTGCATGAACACCGATGGTCACTATAATTAACCACGCGGTCATGTCCGACTCTTTGCAATCCCATGGACTGTAGCCCTCCAGGCAAGAATACTGGAATGGGGTGCCATTCCCTTCTCCAGAGAATCTGCCTGACCCAGGGATGGAACCCAGGTCTCCTGCATTACAGGCAGATTCTTTACCATCTGAGCCACCAGGGAAGCCCAATTAACCACTACCAACTTCAAAAGGATTCTGCTAATCCCTCAAAAAAAAATTCTCTTTAGCTCTCTTACAAATTATTAAAATAAAAAAGAACAAAGTCAACAGCACTTAGCCAATTTTAATTTTCAGCATTAGTAGAGTCAGTGAGGGCTCTTGACTTATCATCTCAATGTGGACTCACCTTCTGCACAGCTGCTTGAAAAGCCTGTTTAATTCTCTTACACGAATCAGGTATTAATTTTGAGTCCTGACTCTCCAGAGTTGTGTCTTGCAAATCCGTGTTTTCATGGAGCTTGAAAATTCTATTAATGCAGTGAGTGTCATCTTCTGATATTCTGTTAGGATCCATCTGAGAGGGGGAAAAAAGTGTGAGAACGTAAGAGTGGTTATCATTGATCACTCTGCTGTTGAGTCAAGTGTGACTAAGACAACAGAATTCATTCTTGGAAGAATGAATGCAGGTTCCCAATAGCTAACAGTTAATACAATTACCCTCCAGTTGGTGCAAACATTGACTTCTAATTTGCTTTTATGAGTATCTGACTATCATCCACAACACATGTGTACACATTAATTCAAGGGGAAATTATCAAAATTGTCTGACGTTATTCAAGTCCTCACTGAGGGGAAAGGCATCAACGAAACTACAGGTGTTCAGTACAGGAAGAGCAAGCCTTTTAAGTCCTAAGGAGCACGCTATGTGGGATTATGAAGCCCACTTGGATATTCAAAGCATGAAACCTACATAAATCAGGTGAAATTAACATCATGTTCAGCTGCCATGTTTGCCTAGCCTTTTCCCTTAATCAATGTGTGTTTTAATCAGCCGAAGAAATCCATTTCCTAGCCCCAAAGAAAACCTGCAGCCAGAAGCAGTTTCCCTTTTTGTTGAACCTCTCACCAGTGTTCTTAGATGGGAGAGCTACATCTGTCAGAAGGTGACTGAAAACGTGTTTGGTGATGCTTGGGATCAGCTGGGGTGAAGGGGGCTCATGAGCACCTATACATATTCATGCTGAGGGAATGCTAAAATTCTTGAAGTGCGTGGGATAGTCCCACCCAAAATATCCCCACAGAGTTATAGCTGGTCGCTTAGTTACAACAGGTACCAGCACAAGCATTTCTTCATATATTACTTTTTAAATTGTCTGCCAGCTCCTCCTGGGGCTCTGACGAGCCTTTGTAGTGGTTTCAACTGCCAAGTAAAGAGGAGAGGTAATTAGCTACCTAATTGTTTTAATAATAGTGGCTTAATTTATCATTCTCTCCTTTCAAAAACTTCAAGGTACTTCATGTGCACTTGCTTTTTAGGTACAGGCTAGATTTAAAAAAAAAGGGGGGGGGGAATTACATAAGTCTGCCATAACCAAAGCACAGTCAGTTAATACCAGCTCTCTCAATCCCTGGTTTAATTATCTTTCTAAAAGTCAGTGGAAGATGTGCAGATTTATGAACCAGCTGTCAGAAGTAAACTAAGTACCCTACCCATATCCAAAACTCTCAAAACAAAATGATAGCCTTTCCACAAATGTGCACCCACCAATGCAAATTTTATCATTCCACTCTTGTACACTAAAGGATTGGTAACGTCTAAAATCACGGGAGAGGTGTCACTCAGGACTCAAAACTACTTGCCACCCATATTTGTCTTTTATGTCTCTAAGATAATGAGTACGAATCATAATATTTGAGATTTCATATAAGGCAAGCTTTCCATTCCATAGTTCTGCTTAAAAGCCCACTTACACCAGTAAGTTTCCCACAAAACCAGAGAGGCTTGGGCAACTGATATGAAGGGTCACTGGGTTTAGACCTCAAGAAAGAAGTTTCCTGCGAAGGCCTCAGTTGGCTCACCACCAGAAAGCCGCCGAGCTAAAGAGACAGTGTGGTATTAGTGGGGAAACGCCTGGGGACCCTAACATTGGTTAAGCTCCAACCCCGCTGACAAGCTGAGCGCCATCAACAGAAACAGTAGCCCCCATGACTCTTGCTGTGGGAAGTATAGTCCTGTCATCTTCAGGGTTACAAGATCAGCCAGATTTTGTTAGAAATGCAGGTGCCCAGGTCCCACCCTGGGCAGTGCCTGTGGATCTGCATTCTAACTCTGATTCGAGGTGATTCTCTTGCACCTTAAGGTTTGAGAAGGGATGCTTTCAAATACCAAAGGTACAAATATCAATTGTCTACTATTAAAATGTCTCCAAATTTCCTTGGATACCCACTTTTAAAGTTTTTTCACAAGTAATACCAGCTAGCACAAAAATACTGATATGGTCAATAATGGCTAAAGGTTTAATGAAGAGAAATATGATGCAAAGATTTTAGTCTTTTCTCTCTTAAAAAATAGCCCTGCCCAGGTCCCACCCTGGGCCAATTTATTCAATATCCCTAAGAGTTGAGGTCAACTGAATCTCTCTCCCCGAGTGTATCTAATGTGTAAGTGAGAACCACTGTTTCAGATGGTCATGTTAGGGCTTGTTTGTTGTTTAGTTGCTAAGTCATATCTGACTCTTTGCAACCCCATGGACTGTAGCCCACCATCTACTGTCCATGGGATTCTCCAGGCAAGAATGCTGGAGTGGGTTGCCCTTTTCTTCTCCAGGGGATCTTCCCAACCCAGGGATCAAACCTGCGTCTCCTGGATTGGCAGGTGGATTCTTTACCAGAGTCATCTGGGAAGCACATTTAGAGCTAAACATATATAAATGTTACCAATTATTTTCCGAAATGAAAGTGTGACATCATTCAGTTTGATATTATACTCACTTATTTTGTTTACTTAAAGGTCATACACTAGAAATTTATTTTTAAATTTTATTTTATTGAATTAATTTGCAATGTTGTATTATTTTCTAATGTAGAGCAAAGTGACTGAGTTTTTTACATATATGTGTGTGTGTGTGTGTGTGTGTGTGTGTGTGTATATATAGCAGTTTGCATCTGCTAATCCCAAACTCCCAATCTGTCCCTCCTACACCTTCTGTCTTGGCAACCAGAAGTCTGTTCTCTATGTCTGAGTCTATTTCTGTTTCATAGTAAGTTCCTTTGTGTCCTATTTTAGATTCCACATATACGTGATATCATATGGTATTTGTCTTTATCTGATTTACTTCAGTTAGAATGATCCATCCATGTTGCTGTAAATGCCATTGTTTCACTCTCTTTATGGCTGAGTAATATTCCATTGTCTATATGTGCCATATTGTCTTAATCTAGTCATCGGTCAGTGGACATCTGTCCTCATGTCTTGGCTAATGTGAACATGCCACTGTGACACAGTGGTGCAAGTGTCTTAGGAACTTATTTTTCATCTACAACCAAATGTCTATGTTAGTCTGCTGCCCTTGCAACTCTCCGTGCATGCAAATAGAGACCAGGAGAAAGGGCGGAGCAGAGGTGCAGGGGTGCAGCACCAGCCACGTGCGTGCATGCTAAGTTGCTTCAGTCGGGTCTGACTGTCTGCACCCCATGGACTGTGGGCCACCAGGCTCCCCTGTCCATAGCATTCTCTATGCAAGTACACTGGAGTGAGTTGCCATGCCCTTCTCCAGGGGGTCTTGCCCACCCAGGGATCGAACTGAGGTCTCCTGCGCGGCTGGCAGATTCTTCACTGTCTGAGCCACCAGGGAATCCCCAAATCACAGTAAACTGACTTACAAATGAATTCACTGTACTAGAAATGACTGAAAATATTAAGTGAATCTTGAATATCTGATTTAAACTGGACTTCAAAAATACATGTATCAGATGGTGTGGTTCACATGCAAGTAACTCAGTCTGAAAGCTTCCTTGAAACTTCATCGCTTGTAGGGTTAAATGAGGCAGGATGCTTGCCATCTGTGCTGCTGCGTTTTCTGGTTTTTTAAGCCGCCAGCCCACACACCTCCACATCAGACTTTTGGTAGTGACGGCTCTCCTTCCTGGGCAAAGAACAGCCCAGGGAGGTTGGTGTGCATGCTGAGGGTTTGGGGAAAGAGTTAAAAGGGAAGAGAGATTGAGTTTTCTGAAAAACTTATCTTATAGCTAAGTTCTAAACTTTGAATATGGTTATATGGATGTTGTGTGTATATGTGTGTGTGTTTAAATACACATCAATATTTAAAAGCAACTTTTTGGAAGGGATTTTTTTCTTTGTAAACCAAAGTATGAATACTATGTGGTAAATATATAGCACAAACCACACGCTATTTTTTCTTTGGCAAGGTTGGTGGGGGAAAAGCCAATCTACACTGGATCTAGTACTTTTTTTTTTTTTCTTAATCTAGGCACAAGCAATCTGCAAACATTCGGGAGGCACATTCACTTTTAACTATTCAAACATGAGTTGAGAAAGGGAAACTCGTTTTAAGTCACTATAATTTTTTTTTTTTTACATTATTTGGGGATATTTTTCTAAATGCATTTAAAACTAAATTGAACTGTTTTTTCTTTGAACTTTTTTAATGGGGTATAGCCAACTAACAATGTTGTGATTCTTGAGGATTTTCAGGACTTCCCTCTCTCACTTTTAAACAAAAACAATAAAACTGGCTCCATTTTCTTTTCTTTTTTACTATAAACTGCAAACCTGCTACCTGATATTAGATGATTTCATTCTAACTCAAATGCACTCAGGAATCCCAAGTAAGTGACCCACAAACTGAGTGGAAATCAAAAATCTATCTCTCATTTGGTACCAAGTTCTCATCCAAAGGAACTGATGTAAGTGAAAACATTCAACCAGTGTCAGGTCAAACTGGGTCTATTCTCTCAGCTAGAACTTTCAAAGAAGGCTTCCAGCAAATGTAAAAGTGTAAAGAATTGTAGACTCAACCTACAGGTACTGACCATAGAGTTTCAACAGTTACCAGTGGATCTATAAGCAAACATGTTATTATTTTGAAACAAATTCCAAACATTCTATTTCATTTGTACCTTCTTCTGAATGTATCTCTAAATGTCTAGGACTCCTTTAGATATCATCCTCAGCAAAACCTAACCACATCTAGTGGGATATTCCTATGAAAACATTGTTCCAAATATTACTTCTTTACTGAAGAAAGCCACTTTTTAAAAATGCAGCCCAAAGCTGGGTTCAGCATAATGGCTAATACATTTTATATAAATATTGGAGAATCCCAATCTTCATGACATCTAGGAAAACTGTACCCAGAAATTCGATGACATTAAATTCTCCAAATGAAATTTTTCTAGCCAGGCTTATTAACTTACATGTGGACTTTGAAAAAAATTGTTGGAAGTTTTCACTGTTATCCATGTGACGTCAAGACTGCTAAACGATCATGAGAAGGCTAGACTTCTCAGCCCGCCAGACCATTAATACTGGGACTCCGTACAAAGAGGTCAAACAATTTCTTCAACAGCCCAGCAAGTCATTCTTTTTGAAATGGTCACATTTCCATGGTTCCTGTCAATCTAAGCTGTTCCTGGTCCCTACAATCCATTCATCCCCTAGCTCTTTCAGTGCTGAATACTCACTTCACAATTCCTGCTATGAAAATGCCGTAACGCTAAGGTGTTAGAAGAGATAAAAGACGGAGAAGTACTGGGGCTTCCCCGGTGGTCTAGTGGTTAAGACACTGCCCTTCCAATGCAGGGGAGTTGGGTTTGATCCCTGGTGGCAACTAAGAACACACATGCCCCAGGACCAAGAAATAAAAATTAATTAATTAATTAAATTTAAAAAGAGGGAACGACTGTATCTTCTGTCTCTTTCCTCAATGCTTCTCTCTTATTTGACTAGGAATCTAAAGTCTTTTGTTATAGTCCCCATCATTACCTGGCATCATGCATGCAACACAGCAGATGGGCACTGTATGTTGACTAAATGATTCTTAACTCGTATTCCGCACCACTGAATAGTGCCAAGTGCAGCGCAGGCACTCAGTATGTAAGAATTAAACGGGGGAGGGGGCAGGACCATATACCGGATGAGAAAATGGATAAATCAGCCATTTTTGGCTGCAGCGCAGTCCAATGAAAGAAAAATGTTTCATCACTTTCATATAGATTTGTGTAATCTAAGAGACCCTGATGCTGGGAAAGATCGAGGGCACGAGGAGAAGGGGGGGCGACAAAGGATGGGTTGGATGACATCACCGACTCGATGGACATGAGTTTGAACAAGCTCCGGGAGGGAGACAGTGAAGGACAGGGAAGCCTGCTGCAGTCCATGGGGTCGCAAAGAGTGGGACAGGACTGAGCGACTGAATGACAACGTTGCAAGAAAACTACTTGAAAGTTGTGGTTTTAGAAAAACTTTCTCAACAGGAAAATGTTTATTAACATACAAATACAAATTTTCTAAAATACTGTGCATAGTATGTCTACTTCTGTCTCAGTTCATAAACTAGTTCTACAAAATGCAAATTAGTGGATACTGAATACTTAGCAAAAAGTCTATGATGACAAGCTCAGGACTCTGGCACATGTCAAAAACCTGTACAATCCAGGCAATGCCATGTCTCATGCATCCAATTTGGTTTAGTAATCACCTTTGAATCTGAAAACCAATGAAGTCCAAACCCAACTCTCTTTTCCCATAAAAAAAAATGCACAGTCAGCCCCCCACTTCCTTTGAGAAAGAGTTCACAGCACCAGACAAGAATATTTGAATGAATCCAAGCAACTGCACAGCAATTTCCAAGAAAACACAAGAGCAGAAACCACCAGAAAGCATAATGTTACAAATTTACCCCTTCCTTTCTACTATCTCTCCCCAGTCCCTAGCCGGTTTCCCCATCTTTGAAAAGCTTGGTTATTTGCTAGATTGTCGCCAGGCTGTGCCAGGGCAGAGAACTTCACCACCTCCACACACGTCTCGCTTCCTTCCTCCGCCCACCTTCGTGGGAAGGCACGTGGGCCCTTCTCTCTTCTTTCACCCAGAGCGAGAGAAGCCCGGCTCCTAAGACTAGGCGTCCCTGGCCGCGCTGTGTCTTCTGATCCATCTGTATGCCTTGGGCATCGCCACCCGAGGCTCCAGAGGCTGCGGGCAGCGCACGCATTGTGACCTTCGGCTCCGCGCGCACCCCGGCACGGTGCAAAGCAACCGGCCCCAGGACCCCGCAATCTCTGGGGGGTGGGTGGGAAGGGAAAAGGTCGGTGACGCCTGACTGGAGACGCTCCATTTTGTTCCTAAGTGAACATCAGTAAGTTCATTCTTTGCTCCAAGAAGGATACAGAAGGGGAGAAAAGCGCGTAATCGTTTCCAAAAGAGGTGAGCGACCAATGCGGTCTCGCCGGGGGAAATTCAAACGCACCACGCCGGGCGAGCCCAGCCTCAGCGAAACAGCCTGGCCGGGCTGCGCCCGCGGGGACCGAGGCCAGCGCTCCGGGCCCCGCGCCCGGCTGCGCCGCAGTCACACGTTCTCTTTTATTTAAGAGTCCCTTTCCCCTCCGGAATATGCAAGATCCGGGGAAGCCCGGCCGGGGTCGGGGGGGGAACCAAACTCCACCTCCTGCCAAGTGCTGGCGGGG
>NW_011494917.1:790886-791249 GCF_000754665.1 Bison bison bison | reverse complement strand
CTTCCACTCCCACCCCGGGCTCCCCTTCCTTCCTTTCGCCCTCCCTCCCTGCCTCTCTCACTCAAAGACCTCCTCCCTCCCCGTCGGGGCCCTCGGGGGTGGAGGCAGTGGGTTGGTCCAGCGGTTCCCAGACACCACTTGCCCGCCGTCTGAAGCTCGAGGAGATGGGCTTTCTGAAAGTCCAAGAGCTGGGTAGGGGGAGAGGCGAGGCAATGCCTTGGTCAAGGATGAAGGTGACGTTACAGACGTTCCTGAGTCAGTCTGCATCCCTGAGCCTCAGTTTCCCCTACAGGATTTAAAAAGTCGGACTTAGTGATGTCTGAAGGCCCTTCCTGCCTGTCTCACCTCCTCTTTCCTCCCACG
>NW_011494917.1:786153-790717 GCF_000754665.1 Bison bison bison | reverse complement strand
CCTCAGGAGCACTGAGGGTGCAGCCTCTAGCATATAGGTTCCAAATATAGATTCTGATTATGTATTTTGGCAAGCTTAGGAAACCAGAACCCTCTCCCCCAAACCCTGGTTTCTGCACCCTCAAAGTGGCTTTAAATGAGGCAGATTTTGAATGTGGCAGCAGGAAGCTTATAGGAACCAAGTCAGACTTAAAAAAAAAGAAGAAGAAGAAAGAAATGGTACAGAGAGAGGATCCAGTAAGGTCACATATAGGACCATAGATGTTAAGAGAGTTGGGTCATATGCCATTCCTACCGCTTGGCAGTTATTTTCCTTCAATGTCCTAAAAATAAGAGTATACACTTGGAGGAGGGCCACCCAGGAGGGCCCATCCTGCTGCCAATCAGGAAAGGAGAATGTTACCCAAAGCTGAGCTGGCCTTAAATGTTGGGTTTCCTTGCTAAGGAAAACTTTCTAGGGCTTTTCAAAAGTCTCTCTTCAGAATTGTACCCCTTGGCGAGAAAATGAAAATATGAACATTGCTCACAGATTTTGAAACTTTTTCAGTAGGAGAGAATGGAGGTGCTGGCCAAGGTAAACACAGTTAAAAAGTTCGGATGTTTTCAGTTTGTGTCCGTATGTTTTCAGTTTGTGTCCCCTTTTTGCATAGTTCTCGAAAGGGCACTTCCAAGAGGGGAGATTTTTCACAATGGCACATCTCTGAGTCACCAAAGTTTGTGTTCTCGGTTGAACACTTAGAACTCATCATGCTTTGAAGAAGAGCAACTGGGATGGGTTAAAAAAAAAAAGGACCCAAACAAATGAAATGATTTGTTCCGATTCAGATCAAACCCAGGGCTCTGTGACAACCTAGAGGGGTAGGATGGGGTGGGAGGTGGGAGGGAGGTTCAAGAAGGAGGGGACATATGTATACCTATGGCTGATTCACGTTGATGTATGGCAGAGACCAAAACAACATTGTAAAGTAATTGTCCTCCAATTAAAAATACTGCTACTGCTACTGCTAAGTCATTTCAGTCATGTCCGACTCTGTGTGACCCCATAGACAGCAGCCCACCAGGCTCCCCCCGTCCCTGGGATTCTCCAGGCAAGAACATTGGAGTGGGTTGCCATTTCCTTCCCCAATGCATGAAAGTGAAAAGTGAAAGGGAAGTCGCTCAGTCGTGTCAGACCCTCAGCGACCCCATGGACTGCAGCCTACCAGGCTCCTCCGTCCATGGGATTTTCCAGGCAGGAATACTGGAGTGGAGTGCCATTGCCTTCTCCGCCAATTAAAAATAAGTAAACTTTAAAAATTGTGTTTAGCATGTATACGTGTATGCATCTCAGGTTTGATGGGGGAAACGGGAGAACAGCTTTCAAACTCCAGTAGAGAAACAGCAAACCCGTCTACTTCGCGAGGTCCTAGGTTTCTTCCTACTTTTTGTTTATTCACTTTGGGAAATCAGGGTTGTTTTCCCTCTCTTCCTCTTCATTATTTTTCTTCTTTGGGGAAACAATTCTATATTTCATCCTTTTTACAAATCTTTATTGAGTTCAAAGATTTTTAAAATGTGTGATAACTACTAAACCCACAGTGATTTTCATATATAGCCCTATCCATTCTTTTTCAGTGTTTTTTAAAATATTTCTTTGTTTCTTTTTGGCTGCCTCAGGTCTGTCAGTTGGGGCATGTGAGATTTTTCATTGCCATGCTGGCTCAGTAGTTACAGTGTGCAGGCTTAGATGCCCTGGGCATATGGGATCTTAGGTTCCGGGCCAGGGACAGAACCTGCGTCCCCTGCAGTGGAAGGCAGATTCTTAACCACTGGAGCACCAGGGAAGTCCCATTTTCCAATGCTTTATACAAGTCTTTTATTCCTTGGCATCTTGCTCTTCAGATTACAAGGAGTTCCCTCAACTCTCTGAATCGCGTTTGGCCCAAACTTCCCTGGTGGCTCAGCAGTAAGGAATTTGCCTACCAATGCAGGAGACTCAGGTTCAATCCCTGGGTTGGCAAGGTCCCCTGGAGGAGGAAATGGCAACCCACTCCGGTAATCTTGCCTGGGAAATCCCACGGAGAGAGGAGTCTGGCGGGCTACAGTCCATGGGGTCACAAAAGAGCTGGACATGATTGAGTGACTAATCAGCAACCACAACAAATGCTTGACCCAGTAGCTTCATGCATAGGCCCATAAATTACACTCCTATGGAATTCTTCATGTGACACTCTTACCTGCACGGCAGTTATTTTCCTTTCTTATCCCAAAGATGCCATCCCACGGTGTTCCCACATCCACAGGCTGGACTGGAGACCCCAATGTCAGTCCACGTGTTGCTTCTTCAATGGTAACGAAATTTTCTGACCTATTAATTTTTTTGTTCATTTGGCAACATTCCACTCCCTAATTATTCAACATTTGCCTAATAAATGGGGTGGTCCCATGGTCGGCTTCCTTTGGAAAATTCTGCATTAAACAAAATTACAGTAGTTGCTTTTTGTTTAACACAGGTCTTATCGGTGACATTAATGTACACATGTATTTTGTAAATCTCCAATAAAGGGATTTGGAATTCTCTGTTTTCCAAAGAGTTCTCATCTTTTTTCCAGGGGGAGGGAGGCTTCACATACCAAGGGTTTAAGAAACAAAGTTGGGTAAAAAAACCCAAAAAAAACAGATGAGAAGCATCTATAGGACACGAATGGACAGTGAAACAAAAATGGCCTGAGTGTCAGTAAAATAGTCAGTAGAGGGGGAACTGAGAGGGACTGAAAGAGCAGGAGGGATCTGAAAAAAACCACCGAGGATACTAAAGATTGTGCCAAACTGGAGAAAAGCATTCAGATCCATTTATTTTTATTAATTCTATATTGGAATATAGTTGATTGACAAGGTTGTGTTAATTTCTGGTGTACAGCAAAATGATTCAGTTATACATCCACATGTCTCTGTTCTTTTTCAAATTCTTTTCCCACTTAGGGTATTGAAGAGTATCAAGCAGAGTTCTTTGCGATGTACAGTACAAATCCTTCTTAAAGCATCATGTTGTCTGTCCAAGTTATCACCACAGACCTGCAGTTTTCTGTTCTTGCCAGGGCCTCTTGGAGTGCCCTAAACCCCACTGGCCCATCAGTGAACTCTCAAGCTGGTTACTGCATCTTAGATCATCTCTGGTTCCTGCTTCCTTCCTGCTGCATGTTTTCCCCTCCGGCCTCACATTTTATGCCCCAGCAACATGGGAAGCTTTCACCCTCGCATGTTCTTGCCTTTATGTGCGCACAGGCACTCAGTCAACCTGACTCTATGACCCCTAGCGACTGTAGCCGGCCAGACTCCTCTGTCCTTGGGATTCTGCAGGCAAGAATACTGGAGTGAGTTGCCATTTCTTCCTCCAGGGGATCTTCCCGACCCAGGGATCGAACCTGCATCTCCTGCATTGGCAGGCGAATTCTGTACCCCTGAGCCACGTGGAAAGTCCCTCATGCCTTTATATCTTGCACTCATTCGATGTCATCTGCCAGGAGTGATCTGCCCTGACGTTTTCACTTGATCATTGCCTTATTTTCAAGCATTCAGCTAAGGTCCTTTGTCCCCATGAAGCTTTTCCTGCTAGCCCCCCACCCCCAGGCTGAGCGCTACTTCTGATCCTTTATGACGCAATGTGAATATGTTTATCGTAGTTGTGAAACTTGTTTTTATGATCTTTTGTTTTCTTCTCTGTCTCTGTCTCACCCACTAGACTGCAGGCTGCCTGAGGGAAGTCATGAGCTTTGTATTCCTTCTACCTTCCCACAGTGCTTCATGATGGTTTGTGGAATGAATGAATAAGTAATAGAACATAATGTGTTTCTGACATTCCGATAACAGGGCTGACCTAGGGAGAGTACTAAGTGTCAAATAGCAAACTGCCCAAATAACATCACTCTCTATACCAATAACCCAATTTAACTGGGGAAACACAGCAAACGTAAGGGCCTATCATACCTGGACAATAAGGAGGCACACATATAGAAATTTTAATGCCAATTTTGTAAAATTAATATCAAGCTTGTAGAACTTCAGAAAATTTGAACTTGGGTGACTTTCAGTTTTATGTAATTATCTACACTGTAGCAGCTTTCAAACTTTTTGGCCTCAGAATTTGTTTACTTTCTTACAATGGAAACTTCCCAAAGCATTTTCTGTTAATGTGGCCTGTAGCTGTCAATATTTACCATATTAAAAATTCACAGAAGTGTCTACTCATTTGTGGTAACAATATATAACATCATTTATGAAATATGTATCACTTTCAAAATAAAAATAAAGGTGAATAGGATTGTTTATGCTTGCAAATCTCTTTAATAGAAGACATCTGTATTTTCTTAAGTGCTTCTACACTCTGATGTGGCACATTTTTTTCCTCAACGTATATGAAGAAAATACAGCCTCACACAAACATATAGTTTGAAAAAAATAGGAATATTTTAGTTGCTTTTCCTGATACAATTATACAGGGTGTTTTCCTTTTCTGCTGCTGCTAAGTTGCTTCAGTCGTGTCCGACTCTGTGCAACCCCATAGACAGCAGCCCACCAGGCTCCCC
>NW_011494917.1:783234-786053 GCF_000754665.1 Bison bison bison | reverse complement strand
CGTCCCTGGGATGCTCCAGGCAAGAACACTGGAGTGGGTTGCCATTTCCTTCTCCAATGCAGGAAAGTGAAAAGTGAAACTGAAGTTGCTCAGTTGTGTCCAACTCTTAGCGACCCCATGGACTGCAGCCTACCAGGCTCCTCCATCCATGGGACTTTCCAGGCAAGAGTACTGGAGTGGGGTGCCATACTACCGCCAAACTCAACAACTGGTCACTTCTCAGCCATTATCTGTACTGTGGAATCTAAAACCTTTGGTGAAAATTTCCTCCTCTGTTTCAAGGCTATCTTTATCTCTATTTTTATTTGAATAAATCTTTTATCCAGGAATGATTTTGTAACATCAGGCATTGGTCATTTGGAAAATACTCATTTACTGAGTTCCACAGATTTTCTAAGTATTGACCTATTTCATTATACAATATCAAAAACCTGCATTCACTAATATCACCACTGATTTTATCAGAAAAGTCTTTAGTATTGGGAAGCTGTTAAGTTCAGAGAGGCAAATAGGAGCTTTTTGAAATTCTAATTGGTCCTTGAAAGCTTGCATCGTCTTGGCAAAAAAATACTGCCAATTGCTTTTCTTAGATTGACAGGCTCACTTTGTTCATTTTTCAGACCATATCTGCCAGATACCCAAGTCTGAAAAGCATAATGTTTGCCATTAATTCATCTGGCAACTCGAACCAATCACTTGAGTGCTTTTTCTCGTGACAGTCATACTTAGTTATGTAGCAGAAGTGCTTAACGGCATACATCCCATTTTGTTCCATGTAATATAAAAAGGATGTGTATTCAAGTATTAAGACAGGAAAAATAATAGTTTTTACTCCATCAAGGATATTCTTAAGTGAAGCTGTCAAAAAAAAACCAACTCTGAAGTGTGTAGCAGTGACGAGCACATGACTGCTAACTCACTTTCACATCAACTGTACTGATTTATGCTATGGCTCCATCATCTTACCCATCAGTGCAAATGGCTACAGAGTAGAAAAGCAAATTATGATCTTAGTAATACCATAAAGATAGCTTAGATCTTGAGGAGCCCTTGAAAAGGTCTCGGAGACCTCAGAGGTCTGAGGACCACATTTAGAGAACCACTGAAGGCAATGCCACCCCACTCCAGTACTCTTGCCTGGAAAATCCCATGGACAGAGGAGCCTGGTGGGCTGCCGTCTATGGGGTTGCGCAGAGTCGGACACAACTGAAGTGACTTAGCAGTAGCAGTAATCTGTTAGATGGAGGCACATCTTGGCACTTTGTACACAGTACAGCTTAGTTCTGTTAGATACAGCAAACACTTGATCCAAAGGTCTTGGAGACATTTTTAAATATGTAAGAGAAAAAATAGAACTTGATGAGTGAACATGGAAGGTGGCTTGCAGGAGTATTGGCTGGGGTAGCAGGGTGGATGTGCCCTAAACCCAGAATATAAAGAATATAAAACGTTTTAGTGATGAAGTCAGACATTGTGAATCTCTTCTCTCTTTTTTTTTTTTTTTTGTTGTATTGTGTGGACCAGGGATTGAACCTGGGCCAAGGCAGTAAAAGTCCAGAATCCTAACTGCTGGGCCATCAGGGAACTCCCGAGTCATTGTGAATCTTAAAGAAAGAGAACACAAGAGAAAAATTAGGTGTTAGGTAGATTGGGGCAAAAAGATGTGGTGAGTTTTATTTTGGACACACTCTTCTTTCTCCCCTGAGCATCCCTGCCTCTTCTGATCTAAGGTCCAAGCTGTTTCAATGGTTCTCTGAGGACCCATTGAAATCCCCTATCTGGGTCTGACCTCCCTAAAAATCTAACCTATCATTTCCATTACCCTTTATAAGCAATCTGTTCTCATCACATTCCCTTGTGATAACAAATGAACTAATAAACTGTAACAAGTTAACATTGATTTGTGTCGAAAGGCGGTTGAATTAAGCTTTTATGTTTGCATTCAGTTGTGAAATTTACTGCTATATCCCTAAAGGAGTGCATTTATTTTTTTTTAATTTTATTTATTATTTTTTTGGCTGCACTGGGTCTATCGTTGCTGTGCGTGGGCTTTCTCTAATTGCGAAGAGCGGCCCTGCTCTCTGCTTGTGGTGCACGGGCTTCTCACTGCAGTGGCTTCTCGTTGCAGAGCACGGGCTCTCGAGTGTGCAGCGTTCAGTAGCTGGTGGCTGACTGGCTTAGTTTTCCCTCGGCAGGTGGACTCTTCCCGGACCAGGGATCAAACCCGTGTCCCCTGCATTGGCAGGTGGATTCCCGTCCGCTGCGCCACCAGGAGAGTCCAGGAGTGCATTTCTAATGGTAAATTATGAGACTCCAGGGAATCTTGAATGGTAAAGTGGAGGTGAAAAGAAATCTTGATCACGTAGGAAGGAAGTAACCTGCCTGCAGCGGTGTGGCTCCTCTGTGCACAATGCTGGAACTATCTGAAGTCATTTTACCTCCAGCTTTTTAGGAAGCAACGGTGTTTGATACGGCTTTTTAAAACAAGTTTTTATTGAAGTATAGTCTATTTATAATGTGTTAATTTCTTCTCTATAACAAAGTGCCTGAAATCTATCTATCTGTCTATCTATGTATATGTTCTTTTTCATATTCTTTTCCATTAAGATTTCTCACAGGATATTGAATACATTTCCCTGTGCTGTGCAGTGGGAACTTGTTGTTTGTGTTTGATAGGTTTTTAACTAATTAACATCATCTCAGACTTATTCTTGGAGAAATATCAATAACCTCAGATATGCAGATGACACCACCCTTATGGCAGAAAGTAAAGAGGAACTCAAAAGCCTCTTGATGAAAGTGAAAGTGGAGAGTGAAAA
>NW_011494917.1:782813-783027 GCF_000754665.1 Bison bison bison | reverse complement strand
TGGATGGCATCACTGACTCGATGGACTTGAGTCTGGGTGAACTCCGGGAGTTGGTGATGGACAGGGAGGCCTGGCGTGCTGCAATTCATGGGGTCACGAAGAGTCAGACTCGACTGAGCGACTGAACTGAACTGAACTGAACTGAACAGACTTATTCTTGAGATGAAATCATCTGAAGTATTAGACTTCTTAACTAAAGTTTTGGGAAATACAG
>NW_011494917.1:768573-782713 GCF_000754665.1 Bison bison bison | reverse complement strand
TGGGATTTCTTTGGAGGGAATGATGCTGAAGCTGAAACTCCAGTACTTTGGCCACCTCATGTGAAGAGTTGACTCATTGGAAAAGACTCTGATGCTGGGAGGGATTGGGGGCAGGAGGAGAAGGGGATGACAGAGGATGAGATGGCTGGATGGCATCACTGACTCGATGGACTTGAGTCTGGGTGAACTCCGGGAGTTGGTGATGGACAGGGAGGCCTGGCGTGCTGCAATTCATGGGGTCACGAAGAGTCAGACTCGACTGAGCGACTGAACTGAACTGAACTGAACAGACTTATTCTTGAGATGAAATCATCTGAAGTATTAGACTTCTTAACTAAAGTTTTGGGAAATACAGGAATTAATCAAAGGGATTGTAGCTGTTTCTGAAAACATCATCAAATGGGATTAATGATAGTGAAGAACCTTACTGTATGTATCTCCTAAATGTTATCTGAATCTTTCCCCTCTTCAGTTTTGCTCAGAAAGTAATTATTATTTCTCCTTTCCTCCCCTTTGGAAATCCTATTTTCACTATATTGGGTCTCTCAGGTGTATCTCTCATGATCGCTTGTAATGATCTCATGATCACTTAACTTGTAATATTCTTTTGTTTTATTTTTACTTTTCATCAGGAATGTGCACTTTCATTTGATCTTCTAGGTCTTTGTTTTCATTTTTCAGAAGTTTCAATTCTATTCTTCAAGTCATCTGTTGGATTTTTAAATTCAGAATTAAATTTTATTTTAAGAAGTCTTTTTTTCCCTCTCTGATTGATCTTTTGCAATGCTTTCTTGTGTCTCTTTAAGAATTCTCCTTACAACCATTTTTACATTCATCTCTACTCTGCAAGGCAGTTCTTTTGTTTACTTGGGCTGGCTCCTCTATCAAGTTTCTGAGGTCCTTTCAGTGATGTTTTGACCTGTGTGTATCGGTTACTGGAGGCGTCTTAGGCAGTGATGGACACACGGGAAGTGGGGATGAAAGGGCAGCTGTATAGCGCAGGGAGCTCAGCTCGGTGCTCTGTGCTGACCTGGAGTGGTGAAACAGGCCAGGTCGGAAGGGAGGTTCAAGGGTGAGGGGATATCTGTATACATACGGCTGATTCCCTTTGTTGTACAGCAGAAACCAACACAGCATTGTCAAGCAATTATAGTCCAATTTTTTTTTTAAGGTGTTTTCTCACCAGGAGGCTGACTTAGGAACGTCTGATGGGATTCAAATAATTCCCAGTGTGTTTCAGGATGCACGGGTATCACCTGGCCAGAGTCTCTCAGTAAGCTATGGGATTATTTTTTAAGATTTTATGGAATCTATTAATTCTTAGATCTACACATTGCCATAAGTAATTTCATCCAGAAATTAGCCAATGCTTTTCAGCTTCTCTGCTGAGTCCTCAGGATGTGAAATTTCAGGTAAACCTCCTGCATTTTATCTGTTTTATTGAGAGTCAGAGGGTGACAAAGACATTTGCTGATGCTGCCATCTTCCCAAAATTATTGTTCCCCGCTATCTGTATCTGAATCGGCCTTTCGTCATTTCTTGCCTCTCATACTAAAGTGGCTTCCCTGCTGTCCTTTTGCCAACCTTCTGCTACTGCCTGTTTCCAGAAGAATCTAATCATCATAAGCAGCTGCCTGTGTCATTCTCCCATCTGAAACTGGTCAGTGGCCTATGATCACTTCAGATAAAATCCGAGTTCTTTACAAATGCCTTCTTAATTTTTTTTCCCACTTGTACCTTTAGTCTCATCGCCCATCACTCACTGCCTTGTACTTAAAGTTGTAGTTTTAGAACATAAAGGATAAGTTATAATTTCCCTATACACTGTGCTATTTATTTCAAACCCCTGCATTTTTTGTTCATGCTGATAATTATTCATGCAACAAGCACTTACTGAACACCGGCGATGAGTCTGGCACTGTGGTAGGCATAGGAGGTATGATGTTGTCCCCGTAGGGCTTACATTCTAAGACAGATGTCACAGTTACATTGAAAGAACAGAAACCTAATAAATGCAAAAAGAAAAAAAAAAGTGCATTATCCCTCCTTCACTGCCTCTGTTGTTCCCCCTCCTCTGGGTAAATATTTATAATTCTCCCCCTCAGTTTCTACAACTAATAAGTGTATCCCATTGTCTTCTGACCACAGTCTGTCTCTGGCTGAAAGCCCTTTTTCAGATGGAGTCCTTTTATTTATTTAATTTTTTAATGCTATTTTTTTTACTTTACTTTTAAAAGATGTTTATGTATTTTTAATTGATTGATGATGGGTTTATAATATCAGTTTGATTTCTGTCATGCATCAACATGAATTAACCATAGGTGTACATATGTCCTCTCCCTCTTGAGTCTCCCTCCCCCCTCCCATTCATTCCCACCCCTCTAGGTTATTACAGAGTTCCAGTGTGAGTTCCCTGAGTCATATAGCAAATTCCCATTGGCTGTCTGTTTACATATGGTGGTGTAGATGCATCCATGCTGCTCTCTTCATTTATCTCACCCTTTCTCTCCTCTCCCCCACCCTTGTCCATAAGTGTGTTCTCTATATCTGCGTGGATGGAGTCCACTTAATACCATCTTCAGATGGTCTCCTCTCTGATCGCCCACCTGGGTACACAGGTGATGGCAAGAGCAGTAGAGAGAAGCGATGGGTTCCCGAGCCATTTAGGAAATGGAATGCATTGGATTTGGTGACTGGCTGGCTGTGGACAGTGAGGCACAGGGACCAAGTCAAAGATACCCACAGGTTTCTGCCTCCTGCAAGTCAGTGGTGCCATGCATGTTGCTGTTTTTCTCATTCTTCTTCTTTCCTCCTGCCCTCCCCCTCCTCTTTTTGATGTTATTCCTGTGAGTCCTATGCAGCATCATTTGTCAGCCGGGGAGATTGTCTGTCATCATCAGTCAGGACTAGAAGTGGGAGGACAGGCACGAAGGAAAAGAGCTGTGCCAAAGCCTATGTCCTGTATTTAGCGGCGATAACTAAGAATCTTAGAAGAATCGTTGTTTCAGGCTCTTATCTTCAAACATAAATTCTGTACATGTGAAAAGAAACAGAAGCGTTGAAACAAGAAAATCTCCCTTGTAGTACAGGATGGCCAACTGCAGTTAGAAATGATTGGTGAGAGCAGTGGAAGAGTTGGAAGAATGACTGAACAAGTAAGGATCGCACAGCAGAGTGGCTGCAGAGCTCCACAGCTAGTGAGCCTCGGGGGTGTGATGACCGGGGTCAGTACTCCAGGGCTGAGGGCAAGACCCTCATAGAAAGTTGGCTGTGTCAGTATGCCCTGCTTAATTAAGCTTAGACATTCTATGGAAATATTTCCATCAAGCTTGAATTTTCCATTCTGATGATGTGGGAGTGTGAAAAAGAAAACTTATTAACTTTTTATCTGGAAAATTCCTTCATTTTTCAATGGTGAAATATTTTTGAGAAAGAAAATCATTGAGAAATGTGTAAGATCAGTATTAGTAGTAAGTCATCTGTTTGGTCATTCATGTTAGTATGCCCAGACCTAATTTTAAGTTGTTGTAAGCATACCATAGGACACAGAGCAGACAATTGCATAACCTCAGCTCTTTTAAAAATAAACTTTTTATTTTGTGTAGGAGAATAGCCAATTAGCAATGTTGTCATAGTGTCAGGTGAACAGGGAAAGGATCAGCCATCCATACACATGTATCCACTCTCCCCCAGACTCCCCTCCCATCCAGGCTGCCACATGACATTGAACAGATTTCCATGTGCTATACAGTAGGTCCTTGTTGACACAAAATCTCATTTTATTATTGACATTTGTATTTGCATTTGACATTTATTCTTCCTATACACTATTGTAATGAAATTGTGTGAGGCATCTATAAAAGGTATTAATAAGAATATGGACTCCTTTAATATTTTCAAAGAAGAAAAGTAACATTGCTAAGGGCCTTGTACTGAATTAGATCAGCCATTTTGGACTAGGGGGAATTCACAGAACAAAATCCAATGCCTTGTAAAGCAACTGTCTATTCTCAGAATTTTCAAGCCCCAAATAGACAGAGAATTGTTGCAGAGTGGATTAATCATCAGCTAGGTAGGTGATCTAGGTCATCTTTAAAGATGTTTCCAGTCCTGAGATATAAATGTAAAATCTTACCTGGCCTTTCCAGATGTCATAGGCTGCAGTTGGCAAAATGTTTTGAAGTGATAAATATTCCATATGAATCTATATTTCTTTGTTCATTGTCTACACCAGTGCTGCCCAACAGAGCATTCTACCATGATGAAATGTTCTTGATTTGTGTCATCCAATATGGTAGCCATTAGGCAAGCATAGCTAGAGAGCGTTTGAAGTGTGGCTAGTTCAACTGAGGAAATTAGTTTCCTCAGCCCTCATCAGCCACTGAGATAGGTGGCTACCATATTGGAAAGTACAGATCTATATTCACTTTTCTTTAACACTGATTTAGAAATGCTTCTTAGTATTTTGCATTTAAAACGTCATTTCACAGAAACTCGGGATCACTGTGCCCCAATAACTCTAGAGCCAGCCCACGTGAATACAGTTCTTGATGGACCTGAGAAGAAAATTCAGCTTGACTCCAGTTCCATATCCTAGCACAGTGCCTGACACAGGGTATCTGTCAAAAAACACCACGCAAATTTTCTTTGAATCCCTTGAGTCTCTGAATTCAAACATCTCATTCACTCCATCCCATACGTTTCTTTTAAAGAAAAGCACCAGTTTCTTATTTCATTTTTACTGCACCAAAAGTCCAAGGATAATAAAAGTTCAAGAACTTCATGAACCAACTCAGCCCATGAACTCAGAGATTAGTCAACAGCTTAAACAAACAAGTCTGGCCAGCTGGTCCTTGCTCTCTTTCACCGCAGTCTGGGACAGGGACAAAAGGCATTTTAGGAAAGGATTTGTGTTCCTTTCACCTCGTCACCCAACCCCCTGGCTCACAACCCATCGCTTTTGCTCACAAAGCATTTGACTGATGATAAACAAGATGGCAGCTGGTCTTGGCGACCACTCCGGGCAACCCACCACGGCCCTCAGGAACATCTCTCTCCAGGGGACCCTTGAACTTCTGTCACCCAGGGCCCCAGCCCAGTGAGATGTGGCGTGCCTTCCCACTCCTCCCTACCAAGACCTGCAGCCGCAGGCAGACGACCATCACTACACGGGCTCTCGTTTTCTTGTTGCTTAATGCCTAAGCGGGGCGGTTCTGCCACACTGAGAAGAGTTTAGACAAATAAACAGGATCAGGGCACACTATAATTAATGGGCTCCACCACACAGCCAAACTGCCCAGCTTCATAGTTTCGGACTATTTTGGATTCACCATAGAACTTTGCTTTTTCTGCAACTGCTCCATTTAGAAGGAGAGCAGGTCCCCAGTCTAGGCTGGGGTTGAGTGGGTGGTTCACGCAGTGCCCTGTTGTAAGACTGAAGTTTTGCATGCAATGTGTTTGCTGATTGGTTTTCTCCACCCCTCTCCCACTAGGATAAAGAGTGGAGAACCCCAGACCTATAGACTCTGAAGACTGAGAAATACTCCTCTGCCAGAGTCTACCACAGCCAGAAATGAATGAGCTTTGTTACGGATCAAATTGTATATCCTCCCAAATTTATATCTTTTTGAGATTAGAGCACTAATTTGATTCAATTTGGAAAACTCTTATGTCTAGGGAAGAATAAAGATGTTTTCATTAAAAAAAAAACCCAACAACAGTATTTCTAAGGCACTGTGCATCTACTCTAGCATATTTACAAGTTGTTGTTTGGTCGCTGAGTCGTGTCCCACTCTTTGCAACCCCATAGATTGTAACATACTAGATTTCCCTGTCCTTCACCACCTCTTGGAGTTTGTTCAAACTCATGTCCGTTGAGTCGGTGATGCCATCCAACCATCTCATCCTCTGTCGCCCCTTTCTCCTCCTGCCCTCAATCTTTCCCAGAATCAGGGTATTTTCCAATGATTCTCTTATACATAAAAGCACCTTACTTAGAATGGAAAAGAATGCCACAGAAATCAAATCAAAATTTGTATTTTTTGAAGCTCTAACCCCCAGTACTTCAAAATGTGATCATATTTAGAGATCAGGTCTGACGAGAGGTAGTTAAGATGAAATTATTAGGGTGGGCCCTAATCTAATGTAACTGGGGTCCTTATAAGAAGAAGGAATTTGGATACAAATTCATGCAAAGGGCAGATGGTGTGAAGCTAAAGCGGAGGCCTGAAACACATCCTTCCCGCACTGCCCTCAGGAGGAACCGCCCCTCCTGACACCTTGATCTCAGACTTCTGGCCTCTATAACTGTGAGAAAATGGATTTCTGTTGTTTAAGCCCCTAGTCCATGGAACCTTGCTACGGCAGCTCCAGTAAATCATCACAGACCTCTTCCAGCTCCATCTCTGTATAGGGCCATAGACTTCTTGGGAGGGATATGACCTCTTTACCGCCATCTTCTTTTTACTACCATGAACACACAGCCAGAAAAAACACCAAGGCGCTCCTCTGCCCAAGATGGGAGCTGTTTTTCCTCCCCTGGAAACCTTTACCCAAAATGTCGCAAATCAGTTACAACAATTCATTTGCTACTTCTCTCCCTTGGCTCCCTCTTTTCCCATTGCCCAGAATAAATTAGGAAGCATCTTCAGGATCCAGACTGTCCCCGGAGAGGCCAGGGAAGCTCTGAGGGGTCCCCGGCATCCAGGCCAATTCTCCCAAAGTTGGCTTTAGGAAAACGAAGACTGATACGGGCTGCTTCTGGTCCAAGTGGTATTTCGTCAGGATCCATGGGAATAAAATTCCTGCTCCATAACACACACTCTTCCATGTCCTGCCTCCAAATAATTGAAATTATTAATGAAATGAATGATATTGCCTTTAACTTTATTCCAGAGATATGTATTTTCTTGCCCAAGTATGTGATTCCATTCGTTATTTAGTGTTGCCATATTGAGCTTCCCTGGTGGTTCAGATGGTAAAGAATCTGCCTGCAGTGTGGGAGACCCAGGTTCCATCCTTGGGCTGGGAAAACCCCCTGGAGGAGGGAATGGCTACCCACTCCAGTATTCTTGCCTGGAGAATCCCATGGACAGAGGAGCTTGGTGGGTTACAGTCCACAGGGTCACAAAGAGAGCTGGCCATATTTTGAGAACCTCAAAGGCAACTGAAAACCTTAGGAGAGTCTCCTGTCCTCTTCTGATGCCTACCTATCCTAGTCTGGGTCTATATCCCTGAGAAAGCTGGACCTCAGGGTTTGAGAGTAGAGGTCACAGCCAATTGCAAGGTAAAAAAAACCGTTCAGCTTAAGCTTCTTCTGGCTTTGTTATCTAAAGCTGTCATCTAATCCATTAGCACCTCTCACTGCACAATGCATAGGAAGCCTTGTGAGAAGTAGATGAACTCAGCCCTCAAGGGTTCCACCATCTATCAGTTCAGTTCAGTTCAGTTCAGTACAGTCACTCAGTCGTGTCCGACTCTGCGACCCCATGAATCGCAGCACGCCAGGCCTCCCTGTCCATCACCAACTCCCGGAGTTCACTCAGACTCACGTCCATCGAGTCAGTGATGCCATCCAGCCATCTCATCCTCTGTCGTCCCCTTCTCCTCCTGCCCCCAATCCCTCCCAGCATCAGAGTCTTTTCCAATGAGTTAACTCTTCACATGAGGTGGCCAAAATACTGGAGTTTCAGCTTTAGCAGCAGTCCTCCCAAAGAACACCCAGGACTGATCTCCTTTAGAATGGACTGGTTGGATCTCCTTGCAGTCCAAGGGACTCTCAAGAGTCTTCTCCAACACCACAGTTCAAAAGCATCAATTCTTTGGCTAACAGGGGCTTATACTGAAAGGGGACTTGAGTGTAGTAAAGTAGTAAACAATAGAGAACTTATCAACAGAGCTATGTCCTTGGGATAAATTTTCAAGCCATGTCAGTAGTAAAGCACTTTCCAGAAAAACCATGGTCAAGAGAAAAAAACATGAGCATTGCATGCTGCAACGCTAAACTATCCTTGCTCTGTCTCCGTAATTTAACAGATATTTAGAACAGAAGAGGTACCAGTGACCTGGATGGCCCACACCTCAGATTCAGTAAACTTTCAGGGAGAAAAGTGGGCATCCTTTTTCCATAACTCTTGGGAGCAAGTAGCCACACATTTTACCCAAGGATCTCATTTCAAGTAATTAAAAGCATTTTCCATCAATATGTTCTCCTTGGTGGTTAACCCAATCCAGCCCACAGTCATTTTAATACTTTTATTATAAATTTTTAATTTAAAAAGCTATATGCCCCTATATGAAAAAATATATTAAAATATTAAGAAGAAAGTAACCACTCATCATATCTCACTGGTGAAATTCATATAAATAATTTGGCATGTGACTATCTGTATATTCATATCAATATGTTTATATTATTTAGATTGCATTGTATGTGCATATGTGTGTCTTGTTTTTTCTTGATATTATTTTAAGTATTCCTTTTCACAAATAAATACACGCATGCTTGATTGCTCAGTCATATCCAACTCTGCAACCCCATGGACTGATTGTAACCCACCAGGCTCCTCTGTCCATGGGATTTCCCAAGCAAGAACACTGGAGTGTGTTGCCATTTCCTTCTCCAGCAGACCTTCCTAATCCAGGGATTGAACCCATGTCTTCTGTGTCTCCTGTATTGGCAGGCAGATTCTTTACCACTGAGCCTCTTGAAAGTGAAAGTGTTAGTCTCTAAGTTGTGTCCCACTCTTTGAGACTCCATGAACTGTAGCCCTCCAGGTTCCTCCGTCCAAGGAATTTTCCAGACAAGAATACTGGAATGAGTTGCCATTTCCTTCCCCAGGGGATCTTCCCAATCCAGGGATCAAACCCAGGTCTCTGGCATTTCAGTCCGATTCTTTACTATCTGAGCTACCAGGGAAGCCCTTGGGATACTTGGGAAGCCCAAATGAATAAATACTCTTCATAAATAAATATTACCCTGATAAGTAAAAGTTGAACCCTATTTTTTTTTTTTTTTTTGGCTGTCACATTTAACATCCACAGCTATTTGGTGACACTAAAAATAAATCCTTAAGCTTTTGATTTTAAATTACGGATTATTTGTGTATCAAATAGACTCGTCCTATCTCTAAAATCCACCTAATCCCAAAAGTCCTGGGGTTAGGATCAGAGTAGGAAGAAGTAATGTTCCAGAGATGGAATACGTGTTAAGTACATCACTTTTTTTTTTTTTTTTAATTATGAATTGAGTAGTTTGTTCTTTAGGGACAGAAAATATCCATGGCCACAAAGAAGTGCTCTATCATCCACTTTAATGATTACACCCCATAATTTACATAGCCATTGCCCCTTGCTGGACTTTAAAATTGTTTCCAGCTTTTGGCTGTCATATGTCATGATGTCATGAACTTTACTGGCTATGCATCTTTTGCTGATTTCCATATTATATCTTTAGGCTATATTCCTAGAAGAATTCTTAGATGAAAAGATAAAATTTTAAGGCCCTTTAAGCTATAATTTATACTCTTGCAGCCAACATCATTTTCAAAGAACATGATCTTTCATAATCTTAAATTGTGCCATTCAGTTTTCCCCCACCAGATCCACTGACTTCAGTTTCTTTAAACATTAATCCCCTCTCAAAGGAGTGATAAGATTCTAGACTCCCAAGGAATATATAGTCTATCTTAGACACAGAAGCCTGCACACTTCAAGACTGTTCAACCATATTGGAAAGCCTTTGGAGTCCATTCTCCCAGGAAATCATGAGATGCTCTCAAACGTATTCTCTCCCCAGCCCTTGGAAAGTTGCCATCCCCATTTCAACAATAAAAAAGAGAAAACAGACACAGTGACTATACTGACTAAACCAAAAATCTAGCATGATTGTATATAAATGTACATATGAAGACAGTGGGACTGGATATTTTAAGTCCAGACTATATCAACTGTTGTGTATGTGTCTATTCAGTTCACTTCAGTTCAGTCGCTCAGTCGTGTCCAACTCTTTGCAACCCCATGGACTGCAGCACGCCAGGCCTCCCTGTCCATCACCAACTCCCAGAGTTCACTCAAACTCATGTCCACTGAGTTGGTGATACCATCCAACCATCTCATCTTCTGTCGTCCCCTTCTCCTCCTGCCTTCAATCTTTCCCAGCATCAGGGTCTTTTCCAATGAGTCAATTCTTTGCAGCAGATGGCCAAAATGTGTCTATTAGTAGACATTTATTCAACATGAATGGACCTAGAGATCATCATACTGAGTGAAGTAAGTCAGACAGAGAGAAATATTGCATGATATTGCTATCAATATCACTTTTAAGTAGAATCTAAAAATAAATGATACAAATGAACTTACAGAAAGAGACTCACAGGATTAGAGAAGAACCTCTGTTTACCAGAGGGGAAGGGACAGTTAGGGAGTTTGGGATTGGCATGTACACACCGCTATATTTAAAGTGGATAACCAAGAAGGGCTCAGTGAACTCGGCTCGATATTATGTGACAACCTAAATAGGAAAAGATTTTGAAAAAGAATAGATACATGTGCATGTATAACTAAATCCCTTTGCTGAACACCTGAAACTATCACCACATTGTCAATCAACTCTATTCCAATATGAAATAAAAAGTTTAAAAATAGACATTTATTATTCAACAAGCATGCACAAAGAATCTGATATGCATCGGGCACACATGTGGTAGATGTTGGGATTGCAAATGGCAAAGAACATAGACACAGCCTCCACCTACGTGGATTTAGTTTCTGTGGCTGAGGGAGTTTGTGTAAGAGGCGCCAAGAAGTCAGATGGGGAAGCCTTCCTGCTCAGCTGGGAGAGCCTGTGGACGACGCAGTGCAGCCTGGCCTTTCAGCTGCCAGCCTGACCAGCCCGACCCTCAAGCCCTCCCACATCCTCAGAAGGGAAGTCACTGTGAATTTAACTTCTCTGTGTTCACCATGCTGTTGAGGAGAGGCAATACAGAGAGCAAAGAGGCAATGGCTGGGATTTAATCGAAACCCCAGTCTGTCTGGAGAAGAGGAGAGGAGCTGGCCCTCCCAGACCCTCCCCAGGCCCTGCATGCAATACTTCTGTGAAGGTGGAAGGTAAACAGGAAAACTCACCACCCCCCTGACTATGGCCTGCTATCTGCAGGGCCAGAGTGGCAGGTTTCCTAGGCAAATAGAGCCTCCTCTGTGTGTGTCTAGGGCAGGTTTTATTTGCAGAGCCACTGACAAAACCCTGGGCTCTGGGAAGAGCCCAGACCGTCACGGACCCCAGCTATGCACTTAGTGCGGGTCCGTCAAGGGTGTCTTCTGTCTCTTGCTTTGCTGGTTCGTCTGTCTGTTTGTCTTCTCTCCAAATCTTTAGCAATTCAATAATAAACACCAGAAACCTAACTCCACTCAAAACATTCGCGAAGGCACTGCAACCATACTTGATGGCACTGGAGCGAAGGAAGTGGGGCTGGGGGAAGCAGGGTGTTGGTGGGTGTTCCCAGTTCCTATGGTCACGGTCGTGGCCACAGCCCTGAAACACAGTGTCGGGTTCTCAGCTGGCCCCCTCGGCGGCAAGAGCTGGGGGTTTCTGACCTCCTTTGGGGTTACGGATGCTGGTCTCAGTCTGCGTAAGCGAGTGGTCAGAGTCCTTAATTGCAAAGGGGAAGTGGTCAGAAAACACACTCTGTCCTGGTGAGATTGATAACTTGTAAGATACCTTGGAAGCGCGCCAGGAAGTAACAATGAGGTTTTATGTGAAACTAAATATACACGCATCACTTGCATATTCGCTTATAATTTCCAACGTATTCTGGAAAGGAAAAAAAAAAAAGCAGAAGGAAAGAACTTTGAGATGGCATCCATAACAGAAGCCAATAATATTCTCTGCTGCTTCCTGTCTCTGGTGAAGGGAACATTTTGAAATCATAACAGCGACCATTAAACCCAACACTGACTATGTTCTGGCTACTAGTCAGAGTACTGTCTCTTTATTGACTCACCCTTTATTGACTCAGTTAATAGGCCATCATACTTTCCTTTAAAACAGTCCTCTGCCTCCATTTTACAGATAATGAAACTGAGGCCCAGAAAGTCAAAGATCCCTAAGATTTAGTTAGTGCTACCGCCAGGATTTCTTTGGAAGCAGATGGTTACAGGTCCCCTGCAACTAATAAATATACCCAGCTACCGCTGAGAGCTTCCCAGGTGGGGCAGTGGTGAAGAATCTGCCTGCCGAAGCAGAAGACACAGGAGATGTAGGTTCGATCCCTGGGTCGAGAAGATCCCCTGGAGGAGGGCACGACAACCCACTTCGGTATTCTTGCCTGGAGAATCCCTATGGACAGAGGAGCCTGGTGGGCTACAGTCAATGGGGTCACCAAGAGTCAGACACTACTGAGCAACTGAATACGCACAAGCACCATTGAGAACTGAATACTTGCCGTCAAGTTCAGAAGCAACATATTGCAGGAAAAAGAGACTTAAGTTTTTGGTCATGCTTCTCGTGAAGTTGCTGCAGTTGTAGTTGGTGTGATTTTGAACTGGACAGTCAGCCTCAATGAGGCCTGTGAGCTGGGAAACAGATTTATTTTGTGCTCTCTTCACATTTCTTAAGAAGAAAGCAACCTAGAGAAATGACATAGAATTTGACCACATGCAGCTCCCACTCTGACACAGCATGTCATTTCTGTTTGGGGCCACCATGTTACCTGAGTTGTCATTGTCACCTAACCTAAATGGAAAGAATTGTTGGGTGCATTGTCCTACCAACTCCTGGAGTTCGAAGTAGTTAAGTCTAGGAACAAAATAAAATGTTGTGAGTTGGTAGACAATGAACTTGAGACCACAAAGCATACTTAGTGATCACAGGCCCATACTTTGTCTTCCAGGAAAAACATGAGAAAGAGTTTCTCTGCCCTTATGAGCTGGCTCTGTTTAAAATGAAAGCCAAGGGCAAGGCTCCAGGGTTTTGCTTTTTGTTCCTGAAGGTTGGTGAAGTTTTTGAAGCTAGTTTAGAAGTCTTATGGAGATAACCTAAGAGACTACAGTAAATCCAGCAAAAACTAATTGAGAACCTACTGTGTAAAGACGTCCTTTCTAGGTATTGTGGACACAGAAAATAAACAACAAAGTCTCTCTCCCCTAAGATTTCATGGGATTACAGACTCATAATTATCCCCATTTGAAGACAGACTGGGAAATAGGCCTGGGACTTTGAATTAGAGGGGAAATAATTCTGTTTGAAGGGATAGAAGAAATGTCTTTGGCAAATGTGAGGTTTGAACTGGACTTTGCAAGTCATGAGCAGAGTGTCAACAGATGAATAAAGGATAAAAAGGAAATTTCAGATCAAGGAGGTACCTGAATTGAGGGCCCAGGTGTGAGAGACTGCATGGAGAGTCCTGGATGAAGGGGGTGGGCCAACGTGACTGTGGGCCCAGACGTGTCTCTGTGTGTGTACCCACACCTGTACATGCCTACGTGTGGGGAGGAAAGGGGTCAGTGCTCTACTGAGGTCTGGAAACATAGGCCAGGGTAATGCCTATATGAGCTGGAAATTAGCAACTTTATTCCACACATAGATGGCCATCTGGGTTTCATCCAGTTGAATGACCGGATCAGGACTTTGAGATTTGATATATCTTCAGGCAGTGTCCCTGAGTTGCAGACCCTAACGATCAGACTCAGGAGATGACTTGGACAAGAGTGTCCCTGAAGACTGTGTCTGACCCCACTGTCAGACTGTAGGACAGATGGATGGGATCAGTTTGGCTCTCATTTTTCCCTGGGGAGTAATAATGTAACCAGTATTTCACCAGTAGTATGGCATGGCAGGTCAATAATGGCTGTGTGACATTAAAAGTTTTACAGGAACCACCAGCCTCTCACTGATGGGCTCATCCATTTTTGCACAGCATGAAGCCCAGGGAAGAGAGTCCACTCTCCTCAGTAGAGGCTGTAGGGAGTGGTGTTATGGGGAGCCTAGGACTCAGGCACAGAAATGCAAGTGTGAGCTACAGACCCCATTCTCTGGGCCATCTTTGGCAAATTGCATTACCTCCATTAGTTTGGTTTGACTAGTTTGCTAGGGCTGCCTTAAAAAAGTACCATGAATGTGGCTTATACAACAGAAATTTATTTT
>NW_011494917.1:768119-768473 GCF_000754665.1 Bison bison bison | reverse complement strand
TGACCAGATGGACCTTTGTTGACAAAGTAATGTCTCTGCTTTTCAATATGCTGTCTAGGTTGGTCATAACTTTCCTTCCAAGGAGTAAGTGTCTTTTAATTTCATGGCTGCAGTCACCATCTGCAGTGATTTTGGAGCCCAGAAAAATAAGTCTGACACTGTTCCCCATCTATTTGCCATGAAGTGATGGGACCAGATGCCATGATCTTAGTTTTCTGAATGTTGAGTTTTAAGCCAACTTTTTCACTCTCCACTTTCACTTTCATCAAGAGGCTCTTTGGGTCTTCTTCACTTTCTGCCATAAGGGTAGTGTCATCTGCATAGCTGAGGTTATTGATATTTCTCCCGGCAATC
>NW_011494917.1:767228-768019 GCF_000754665.1 Bison bison bison | reverse complement strand
TTTCATGGTTTGGAAGGCTGAAACTCTGGAATCAAGGTGTCTGCAGGGTTGGTTCCATCTGAGGGTTGTGAGGGAAGGGTCTATTTCAGGCCTCTGTCCTTGGCTTGTAGATGGCTGTCTTCATGTTGGGGCTCTCCCTTCATGCCTGTCTCTGAGTCCAAATTTCCTTTCTCATGAGGACACCAGTTTATTGGACTAGGCACCACACTTAGAGGTCCCATTTTAACTTGATTACCTCTTCCCAGATGACACAGTTGGTCAAGAATCCGCCTGCAATACAGGAGACATGGGTTTCATCCCTGGGTTGGGAAAATCCCTTGGAGAAGGAAATGGCAACCCACTCCATTATTCTTGCTTGGGAAATCCAACGGACAGAAGAACCTGGCAGGCTACAGCCCCCGGGGTTGAAAAGTTGGACATGCACGCACTGTTGTGTTCAGTTCAGTTGAGTCACTCAGTCGTATCCGACTCTTTTCGACCCCATAGACTGCAGCGCACCAGGCTTCCCTGTCTATCACCAACTCCCAGAGCTTGCTCAAACTCATGTCCATCAAGTCAGTGATGCCATCCATCCATCTCATTCTCTGTCATCCTCTTCTCCCGCTTTCAATCTTTCCCATCATCAGGGTTTTTCCAATGAGTCAATTCTTCGGAGTTTCAGCTTCAGCATCAGTCCTTCCAATGAACATCCAGGACTGATCTCCTTTAGGATGGACTGGTTGGACCTCCTTGCAGTCCAAGGGACTCTCAAGAGTCTTCTCCAACACCACAGTTCAAAAGCATCAATTCTT
>NW_011494917.1:751391-767128 GCF_000754665.1 Bison bison bison | reverse complement strand
TAGTGTCATCTGCATAGCTGAGGTTATTGATATTTCTCCCGGCAATCTTGATTCCAGCTTGTGCTTCCTCCAGCCCAGCATTTCTATGATGTACTCTGCATATAAGTTAAATAAGCACAGTGACAATATACAGCCTTGACATACCCCTTTTCCTTACTCTGCATATAAGTTAAATAAGCACAGTGACAATATACAGCCTTGACATACCCCTTTTCCTGTTTGGAACCAGTCTGTTGTTCCATGTCCAGTTCTAACTGTTGCTTCCTGACCTGCATGCAGGTTTCTCAAGAGGCAGGTCAGGTGGTCTGGTATGCCCATCTCTTTCAGAATTTTCCACAGTTTCTTGTGATCCACACAGTCAAAGGCTTTGGCGTAGTCTATAGAGCAGAAGTAGATTTTTTTCTGGAACTCTCTTGCTTTTTTGATGACCTAGCAGATGTTGGCAATTTGATCCCTGGTTCCTCTGTCTTTTCTAAATCCAGCTTGAACATCTGGAAGTTCACGGTTCACATACTGTTGAAGCCTGGCTTGGAGAATTTTGAGCATTACTTTCCTAGCGTGTGAGATGAGTGCAATTGTGTGATAGTTTGAACATTTTTTGGCCTTGCCTTTCTTTGGGGTTGGAATTTGGGGGTGGAATGCATGCACTGTACTGTACCTCTTTAAAGACTGTCTCTAAATATGGTCATGCCGTGGGTTTAGACTTCAACATATGAATTTTGAAGGGATGCAAATCGATATACAACATTCAGTTTCTTTCTTTGTGAGATGTCCCTGATAGTATCACCTACCTCTTACACATGTTACAAGAAAAAAGTCACCAGAGCTTATTAATTTCCTTTCAGCAGTGCTTGGCACATAGTAAGTACTTAGAAAATCATAGCTAGTGTTGCATATTAACACAGGAATATAGAATGTTCTCTAACCCCTCCCATCTGTCTTGATTACTCTTGCCTTGCTTTCAAAGAAACATTGGACTGACTGCCGTGTAAGCAGACCATCCAAATTGTATTACAGTTCACTATGAAGATGGTCACAGTGGCTCCTAAGTCACCTTTCGCGACTTTGAATGTGTATATTCTTCACTGAGCAAAGATTGGTATTATAAAATGAAAAAAGGATGAGGCAACACATTTAGATTTTTCTCTTGGAAAATATAAACCTCCCAATACTTTTTCCATGCAACAGTCTGATTGATGAGCTTGTACAGCCAAGGCCAATCGGAGTCTCGGCGCTGTGGCCCAGGCTGCCTCAGCGTCCCCCTGCTGGATGGGAGAGCCAACATAGCCCTGGGAAACAGACTGTGTTTAACTGCCAGTGCCGAGTCAGCAGCAAGCGTGCAAGGATGGTTATTTGTGGGAGGCACCAAAGAGTGGCTATTATTTTAAAAGAAATTCTCAGAGAAAGAATGTTGGATTTAAAATAAATAAATGGTCATAGAAGCTGAATAAAACTGTAATGTAAGTCCAATACTGAGCATTAGACGGTGTCCATCCACTGCCCATGAAAACAGCTCTCAGAAGCTCTGTGCTTTCAGTTCTTTCAGGATTCACATGACAATAATTATAGTAAAAAAAAAAGGCTTCTAAAATAAAAACACACGTAGTCGATTATGCCTGCCTTATAATTTTTGAAATGTAGCTTGGGTTGGTCATGGCATACCACTGGCTCTAATGATATAAGCTGAACATGCATGTTTTGTCGATTTTTTCACGCTTTAACATCTCCAACATTGATACATATCTTAAAATTGACGTTTTAAGAAAACATGTGTCACAGTTCAGTTGACAACATTTCTTGCTCTTTCTTTCTGTGCTGTGCTTAGTTGCTCAGTAGTGTCTGACTTTTGTGACCCCGAGACTGTAGCCCACCAGGCTCCTCTGTCCATGGGCTTCTTCAGGTAAGAATACTGAGTGGGTTGCCATGCCCTCCTCCAGGGTATCTTCCCAACCCAGGAATCTAATCCAGGTCTCCTGTATTGCAGGCAGATTCTTTACCATCTGATCCACCAGGGAAGCCCAAGAATACTGGAGTGGGTAGCCTATCCCTTCTCCAGAGGATCTTCCCGCAGGCATCAAATTGGGGTCTCCTGCATTGCAGGTGAATTCTTTACCAGCTGAGCTACCAGGGAAACCCTGTTTTTTCTTAGTGATACAGAAATACTGCTCAGCTAAAAATTAAGGGAGGCAGATTCAAAGAAATGTGGTAGCGATTGAAAAGTTATTTGGATTTCCTTTGGGAATAGAAACATGACTTGCTTCAGACTTGCTTCATCCTCTTTATATCTCCTTGTTTTTCTTCCTCTAGACCTACATGTGTGTGCCTAGCTGTTCAGTCCTGTCCGACCCTTTGTGACTCTATGGACTGTAGCCCACAGGCTCCTCTGTCAATGGGATTCTGCAAGCAAGAATACTGGAGTGGGTAGCCATTATCCAGGAGATCTTCCAAACTCCGGAATCAAACCCCGGTCTCCTGCATGGCAGGCAGATTCTTTACCATCTGAGCCAGCAGGGAAGCCTTCTAGACACATACTATGGGGTAAATAATAACATTCTCAAGGTGCAAATGTAAAAAAATGGACACAGAGAGATTAACGATCTAAATGATATCACCCTGCAAATTCACAATGTGTGATTCGGACTCAAAAATAGTGTAATAACTACTGCTAGGTCATGCAATAAAAATTATAAGATCTTAAAAGAATAGCCATGGAATTTCTTGTGTGAGGGGGAGTTTGTATCTTCAGTGCCATGATGTAGACTGGGAACTGGAAAAGAGAAGGAAACTGAAGCAACGTAAGTGACAGAAATAAGAAGCTTAAGTGGCAGAGACCATCAGCAAGACTCTGAGTAGGCAGGAAGTACAGTCCTCAACATTGTTATCATGCAAATATCCTGTTCCCAACTAGATACTTAACTTCATGTCCACACTTCAGCTCCACAATGGAACCATACGTTTACAATTCTTTATATCCTGGGCATCCAGTTAGTTGCTTCCTTCTTTTTTTTTCAAACACCTTCCTTCTCTTTTTTTTCCATTAAACTATAGTTGATGCTTTTGAACTGTGGTGTTGGAGAAGACTCTTGAGAGTCCCTTGGACTGCAAGGAGATCCAACCCATCCATCCTAAAGGAGATCAGTCCTGGGTGTTCATTGGAAGGACTGATGCTGAAGCTGAAACTCCAATACTTTGGCCACCTCATGCGAAGAGTTGACTCATTGGGAAAGACCCTGATGTTGGGGGGGATTGAGGGCAGGAGGAGAAGGGGATGACAGAGGATGAGATGGCTGGGTGGCATCACCGACTTGATGGACATGAGTTTGGGTGAACTCCGGGAGTTGGTGATGGACAGCGAGGCCTGGCGTGCTGCGATTCATGGGGTCGCAGAGTCGGACACGACTGAGCGACTGAACTGAACTGATAGTTGATTTACAATGTTGTGTTCATTTTGGGTGCACAGGAGCATGATTTGGTTACACACACGCACACACACACACATGTATCTATTTCAGACTCTTTTGCCTTATAGGTTAGTGTAAGATATCGAGTGTAGTTCTGGGTGTTATATAGTAAGTCCTTGTTTATATATAGTAGTGAGTATAATTGCAAACTTCGAATTTAGCTCCCCACCTTCCCCTTTGGGGACCCTCAGTTTATTTTCTTGTCTGAGTCTATTTCTGTTTTGTAAATAAGCTCCTTTGTATCGTTAGATTCCACATACAAGTGATATCCTATCATATCTGTCTTTGTCTCACCTCCTTTCTTTTTTTAAATAATTTTGTTTCTTTTTGGCTGTGCTGGGTCTTTGGTGCTGCACATGGGCTTTTTCAAGTTACCGTGAGTGGGGGCTCCTCTTCCTTGCAGTACGGGGGCTTCTCATTGAGGCGGGTTCTTTTGCTGTGAGCACAGGCGCTAAGGCATGTGGGCTTCAGTAGTCGCGCCACGTGGGCTCCAGAGCACAGGCTCAATGGTTGTGGCACACGGCCGTTGATGGTCCACAGCATGTGAGACCTTCTTGGACCCGGGATCAAACCCATGTCTCCTGCAATGGCAGGTGGACTCTTCTCTAAGTGACCAGGAAAGCCCCTCACCTCCTTTCTTAAGAAACACCTTACAACATATTCCTGTTATGATGTCTACCATATGCTGGGGGGAAAGGAAAACAAAAGGTGGATGAACTTTCATCCCCAAACTTCAGGAAAATTCTTCCAGCAGAATGAGGGCCTCTGATGTCACGGAAAGTCAAAAAGAGAATTTTAACTTGTTCACACGAGTTGAGAAACGACCACTCCTGTAATCATAGCTGCTTCTTCAATGCAAATAACTCTTAACTCTTCTTAAATCTAAGTAACCTTGTGGTACATGAACTAGACTAAACTTTTCAGTAGCATGGTTTTTGTCCCTGTCTCACAACACAAATAATTTTAGACAGACATGAGCCTACTTAAGATCAACCAGGAAACAAGCATATTTTAAAACAGAAAAAGAATTAAATAGATTCACCACATGACCCAAGGGAATCTACACTTTCTGTTTTTCCTTCTTAGGCTATAAAAAAAAAAAAGATGGAAATACTAACCATCATATAAGAAGGCATCTTAAAGACGTTCTCAGGAAAATATAACAGTAGAAGAAATATTTTTAAAGAAAATAAAGCTTTCACAAATATAGGCTTATTTGCTGTCATTTTCCCTCTTTCTCCACATTTTCTCCTTCCCTACTTCTGATAAACATCGGAAGCTTCCCACCCATCTCCCTGTTGTGTTACAGACACAGAAGATCGACAGGTATTTGCTGGAAACATTAACTCTGCTAGGCTCTAGGGATGTGATGTTGAAGAAAACAGACAGTCGCTGCAATTCTGGAGCTTAAACCAATTACCAGGACAGCAGCCCAGTTCTTCCCTCTAGCTCTTCTGTGAATGTTCTCAGTGAGCATTTCTCCTGGAGTTTGTGAAGCAAACGTGACTGTGGACCCAGGTGTTTACGTAGAAATCCCAGTAAGACGGAGTTTCCAACTGAGGTGAACAAGTCTCCCATCTCTGCCTGGGGCCTTGAGTTTTCTCTTAGGATCCCGCCAGTACCATTGCAATGCAATAATGGACGTGAAAAGCGCCCCCCCTCTGTCGAGACCTGTAACAATCCCCATTGATATCCCTGCCTTATGATTACTAGATATCCAGCACTGTCCTGTTAAGACTGGAAGAGGTCACAGCCGCATTACTCTAAAGAGTAATGCCCTTTTCTTCCGGAAATAGTGAATTTCAACAGCCTAAAGAGACCTAGGAAAGGTGAAAGGGAAGCAAGGAAAGCTTGCTTCGAGCAGAACCACGTGGAGGAAATAGGTTTAAATTAAACATGAGGTATGATGTCCTGATTCGGTAACAACCTATTGAATGATGCACATGCTTAGTGACAAGTTGACATCCTGGAAATTCCATGTACTGTCTTCAGACATGTGACTTGCCACTAAGGAGAAGGATGAGGATAAGCAGTCTATTATTTTATATGTCATTACAGACTTGGGATAGAACCACAAACCAGAAACAGAGGAGCCAGACAAGTACACGACCCATCACAATACTGCTATCGCTCATTGCCATTAACTGTGCTTTCTCTCGCCTACTGTCCAAAGGCCGGCTAAAGCAGAGTTCGCCTGACAAATGCAGTGAGTCCTTTTTCTGCCTGTCTCTGATTTTTTTTTTCCTTTTTAATTTTATTTTATTTTTAAACTTTACAAATTGTATTAGTTTTGCCAAATATCAAAATGAATCCGCCATAGGTATACATGTCTCTGATTTTTAAGAAAACATTTTTATTATCAGCCACATAGGCTAGAGGCTTGGGCAGCACTATGGCTGAGACATGACTGGAAGGCTCAGGATTCCTTTTGCTTTAAACAAAAGACTGGGGGGCGCCTTGGAGGGGACCCACAAAGACAGCTTGAGTGGCATCTTTTCAGCACCTTAATATTCCTTCAAAAAACTTAGCCCACAAAAAAGGCAAAGAGTTGATGGTAGGTTGCTAGAAATTGGTCAAAACATAAATAATAAAAGAACAGATGTAGTATTCTAGAGAGTTCAGTGTGGGGGCTACAGACTGGAGCTCAGTAGACCCACATGGACTTGTGTCCACAAAACATGAAGGGAGATGCAAAGAAGGAAAGAAGGTGAGAGGGAGGCAGGAAGGAAGTCAGTCAGCACTAGTCTCCTACATCTTATAGCTCAGAGGAGGAGATAGGGCTAACGAGGTTACAGCCCGCTAGTGTAAAACCACAACTGTGACAGCTCCTACAGAGCAGCTTTCCATACCGATACAAGGACGTTTGGCAGAAGGAGCCCGATTCCTTCTGAGCATTCACAGGGGCTTCTCCAAGGAAGCGATGCTTGAGCTGATAGAGGAACACTGCCTGCTAATCAGGAGGCTGCACTGAGGCAGAGGGTCTCAGGCAGAGGGCAGGGTGTGCAAAGGCCCGTGGGTGAATGAATCACGGTCCACCTGCAAAGTGAAGAGCAGGGTTGTTGAAGCCCAGATGACGATGGAGTGAGGAGTCTGCAGAGCATCCTGACCGCATAGACTCAGGTGAAATGGCAAAGGGTTTGGTCCTCATCCTAAGGAACCTAAGGGGACTGGAGGCCCACAGGGTTTTAAGCACAGGACAGGGTTTTTTTTTTTTTTAATCACCATGGCTTCAGGGTGGACACTGATTTTTGGAGAGTGAAGGGGATGCAGAAAACCAGTTAGGATGGAAGCTATAGCAGCTGTGCAGGCTTAACGAGAATGCATCTTAGACTAAGGTAGTAGAGATAGAAGGTGGGGAGAGGAGGTCAGGAGGAGAGAAAGAGACAGAGACCAAGAAAGAAAAAGAGAGGGAGAATGAAGAGAAAGAGTTTGATATCGTATATTAGTGCATGTAGGTAGAATCTAGAAAAATGGTCCAGATGAACTTAGTTCTGGGGCAGGAATAGAGATGCAGGCCTAGAGAACAGGCGTGTGGACACAGGGGGAAAGGGCAGGGTGGCATGAACTTGGGAGATGAGGTTCGACATGAATACACCACCATGTGTAAAGCAGAGAGCCAGTGGGAAGCTGCTGTGCAGCACAGGGAGCTCAGCTCTGTGCGCTGTGCTGACCTAGAGGTGTGGGCTGGGGAGCGTGAAGGGAGCTCCAAGAGGGAGGGGATGCATGTTTACACAAAGCTGATTCATGTCATTGTACAGCAGAGATGAACGCAACGTTGTAAAGCCATTAACCTCCAGTTTTCTAAAAAAGAACCTTATACTTAAAAAATAGATATATACCATGGTGGCTCAGAGGGAGATTTCAGACTGGTTCAGTGGCGATCAGGGTTCTCAGCTGACAGCCACTGATGCCCTTCAATGAACACTGGGCAATTTCTAGCGATATGTAAGGTTATTTCACCTGAAATTGGGGGTGCAACTGGCATCTAGTGGGTAGAGTTCTGAAGCATTGCTAAATATCCTACAGTGCATAGAACAATGTTACAACAAAAATTTATTCAACCCAAATTTGAGTAATACCAAAACCTAAAAGGAAAGTTATGACCAACCTAGACAGCATATTAAAAACCAGAGACATTACTTTGCCAACAAAGGTCCATCTAGTCAAAGCTATGGTTTTTCCAGTGGTCATGTATGGATGTGAGAGTTGGACTATAAATAAAGCTGAGAGCCGAAGAATTGATGCTTTTGAACTGTGGTGTTGGAGAAGACTCTTGAGAGCCCCTTGGACTGCAAGGAGATCCAACCAGTCCATTCTGAAGGAGATCAGTCCTGAGCGTTCATTGGAAGGACTGATGTTGAAGCTGAAACTCCAGTACTTTGGCCACCTCATGCGAAGTTGACTCATTGGAGAAGACCCTGATGCTGGGAAAGATTGAAGGCAGGAGGAGAAGGGGATGATAGAGGATGAGATGGCTGGATGGCATCACTGACTCAATGGAGATGAGTTTGAGTAGACTCCAGGAGTTGGTGATGGACAGGCAGGCCTGGTGTGCTGTGGTCGGTGGGGTTGCGAAGAGACGGACAGAGTTGAGTGACTGAACCGAACTGAACTGAACTGAACTGCAAATTTAGAAAGCCTTGGCTAGATTTGCCTTGTCCCTTCTCAGTCCCACTGAAGGTAGACCATCCCCACCTTCACATCACCCTGAGGATAACTGAGTCATGGCAAGAGCATCGTCCATCGGAGAGCAGCAGGAAGGACCACTCAGGGGCCATGCAGCATCCAGCGAGCTCCCAGTGGGCTCAAAGGAAGCTCCTTTTTGCGGGTGAGGGCGAGCTGCACCATCCTCCCATCTTCCCCTCCCTCCCTCTCTTCCCTTCTTCTCCCCTTCCTGACTGCAGGCATCTGTCCCGAAGTCTGTGAGAGCTGGGGAGACTCGTCCTGCCCTTGGCTTCCAAACACGCGTCTCTCTTTAGCTTCTGCCCAGTGTGTATAGACTCGTATCTGCTGCCCCTGTGGGCGGCCCATGAATGACTCTATCTTCAGGCTTGGGGAGCATTCAGGAGATACGCTAAGGGATTTTTGAAGTGCAGAAATACGGGAGAAACTTACTAATCAGTCCTTTGCATAATTATCCCAATGTATTATTTCGAATCAATGGTTCACCTTTCATATTATTTCTAATCAAACAACAGTTACTCTTTCTTCGTGGGCCCCATGGCACTTGGTGGTACCCTACACTTCCCCCTAGAATCAGGTTGAGGACCAGACCCCCATTCCTTTTACACTTTTCCCTTTTGCTCCTACTTCACCTCTCCCTCACCAACATTCACCTTCTCCCAGTGGCTTCCAGACAAGTTACCTCCCAGTCAGCTCTAGGGTTAGTCAAGCCTTCTCAAAAAAAGTTAGCTTCTCCAAAAAGTTAACTCTTAAGCACCTTTAGGGTAAGGGTGACTTGAGTCACAGTCCCAAGGCAGTAAACCTTCCTTAATATTTCTCTACCCCTTGTTCCTCTTTTGCAGACTTTCTCATTCTCATAGAGAAGGTTGCCTGCTTTACTTGTTTTGAGATAAGATTCACCACGTTGGCTTCTTAGAGAATGAGAGATCCATGATCTCACAAGGCAGACCAGAAACTGGAGGAGAGAGCAGGCAAGCGGGCAAGAATGGGTGAGGATAAGTGATTGTCAAAACACCAACCATAAAAAAGAAATACGGTCACTACATTCCATCAGTGAATACCAATTTTCTACATTTTCATGCTGAGGAAGCATCATCGCCATAATAATGGTCTGCATTGTAGAAACCAGAAGCGTTTGATAGTTTATCACATCGCAGGTTCGTTTCTTTTCCAAAGCCCACCTTGCCCTTACATTATCATTGTTCTGCCATTTCTGAAAGTGCGTGATATTACCTTTGTAAGAACAATGACGCCTCTGGAAGATTTATCGATGAGTCTTCCACATGAAAAACTAAAAAAGAAAAGGACTGGGATTTGGCGCTGATTGATTTTTCTGCCTTAATGTAATGGGTAGAAGATTGACTTTCCTCTAAGAAATTTCAGAGAAATATTTGTTTCTTTTCCACCCTTAAGGAGACAGTGATTCATGTTTACCTTGCTGTTATGATTATGATAAATAGGGGAATTACACCAACGTTCACAGCAGATGCACAAAGCAATAGGAAGACTTTTTATTTATAGATGATTTCCAAATATTAACCCAGACTAAAATAAATGTGTGTGGTATGTGTCTATAGCTAAAGTCATTTCTACATAGTCCATACATAGCTTCAGAGGAGAAGGAAATAAATCCATTTATGGACTAGCCCAGGCGCATCTCAAGAATAGGCTGCCACCTGTATGAAGTGATTTCAAAGTCACTGGGAAGGACCTCCGTACCCTCTACTTGCTCTCCAACAGTACTTAGCAATGTTCACAATTTCTCACTTTTTAAATCTGAGCCCTTGTTAAAATGCAAATGTTAATGAAGAAGCAGAGACATTTAGCCATTACACACATCAATAATTGTATTGGTTGGGGTTCTTTAGAGAAATAGAACCAATAGGAGGTGTGTGTGTATATATATATATAGAGAGAGAGAGAGCGAGAGAGATTTATTTTAGGGAATTGACTCATGTAATTGTGGAGGTTGACAGGTCTGAAATTTACAGAACAGGCCAGCAGTCTGGGAACTCCGGTAGGAGTCAATGTTGTCATCTTGAGTCCAAAAGCAATCTGGAGGCAGAATTCCTTCCTTCTTAAGAAGATCTCAGTCTTTTCTCTTAAGGCGTTTGACTGATTGGATGAGGCCCACCCCCATTATAGACAGTAATCTGCTTTTTCTCAAAGTCTACTGATTTAATGTTAATCATATTTTAAGAAGGCTTCCCAGGTGGCTCAGTGGTAAAAACCTGCCTGCAGTGCAGGAGACATGAGTTCCATGGGTTGGCAAGATCCCCCAGAGAAGGAAATGGCAACCCACTCCACTATTCTTGCCTGGAGAATGCCATGGACAGAGGAGCCTGGCAGACTACAGCTCATAGGGTCACAAAGAATCAGACACAAATGAGAGACTGAGCATGCACACACATATCTTAAAAAATACCTTCACAGCAACATCTAGACTAGTGTTTGATGGGACAGCTGGGCACTGTATCGTAGCCAAATTGACATAAAATTAACCATTACTAGCTTGGATTAGTCCATCACATTTATTTGCCAGTTTCCTGAGGGGCCAGTACTTGGAGAAGGCTAGTAAAAGAGAAGAGGAAAAAAGAACAACAGGACAGGAATACCCAACAACAAGGGGCATAAGTCAGACACTGCAGAGGGGAGCCCAAGGCCAGGGTGACGACAGTGGGGACACAGGGTATGGGATCTGGCCGAGGGGAAGGGGAAGGCGGGCATTGGAAGGAAAGTTTTCCCAGAAGATGGAGGATGACTGCGGAAATAATCTCAGACAGAATTAGCCTAGAGCTTTAGAAAGCTCATCTGTAGAAGCCCTTGGACCACTCTTGAGCTAGTGCTTGTGGTACTTGGAAACAGTGTCAGACTTTATTTTTGGGGGCTCCAAAATCACTGCAGATGGTGACTGCAGCCATGAAATAAAAAGACGCTTACTCCTTGCAAGAAAAGTTATGACCAACCTAGACAGTATATTAAAAACCAGAGACACTGCTTTGCCAACAAAGGTCCGTCTAGTCAAGGCTATGGTTTTTCCAGTGGTCATATATGGATGTGAGAGTTGGACTATAAAGAAAGCTGAGTGCTGAAGAATTGATGCTTTTGAACTGTGGTGTTGGAGAAGACTCTTGCGAGTCCCTTGGACTGCAAGGAGATCCAACCAGTCCATCCTAAAAGAGATTAGTCCTGGGTGTTCATTGGAAGGACTGATATTGAAGCTGAAACTCCAATATTTTGGCCACCTGATGCAAAGAACTGACTCAGTGGAAGAGACCCTGATGCTGGGAAAGATTGAAGGTGGGAGGAGAAGGGGAGGACAGAGGATGAGATGCTTGGATGGCATCACTGACTCAATGGACATGAGTTTGGGTGGACTCCGGGAGTTGGTGATGGACGGGGAGGCCTGGCATGCTGCTGTCCACGGGGTTGCAAAGAGTCAGACATGACTGAGTGACTGAACTGAACTAAACTGAGTCTGTATTATTTAGTATTAGTATGAGAAGTAGCAAGAAGAGGAAGACATTGGTGTTCACCATGAGTCAGATTCTATCCTAGTTTCTTTATTTGTTAATTCATTTAATCTCCTCGACAATGAGATGAAAATGGCCCTATTGTTGTCCTCATTTTACAAAGAAGAAAACAGACCTAGAGCGGCTAAGCCACTTGCCCAGAGTCACACAGGTGGCAGTCAGCAGAGCTGGGATTTGAACCTGTGTAGTCTAGGAGGGTAGGACACGCCCTACCCTCCTAGGTAGCAACTGAGCATGCACAATCCATCGTCAGACCTGGGCTCATTCTGTTGTCTCCAAAACTGCACTTGAAGATGTCGTTCAGTAAGTGGCTTTGTGTTCCGCGTGTTAGAACATATACAGACACAACATGTTCCTTTTAGTACCAGGAAATGATTGTATCTCCCAAGGAACTGGTTTACTTAGATGTATCAGATAAACTAACCCATTTGGCTTTCTCCTTCTGCTTAGTGTGTAATTCTCTTTTTCCATTTCAGTAGACTCCGTTTATGAATGCTTATTTTTCAGATTATGCCAAGCCCTGCTTGTCAGTAAGAAAGATATTAACCCTAAACAATTTGTAACATTTTATACATGATTTTGTTGCTTAAAATAATCCAGTAACTATGGACAGTGAGAAATTTCATATTTCTGAAGTCCTATTATCCCAGAAAATGAAGCTTTCAAAGTGATTTCTCTGACAGAAACAGCTGAGGCTCAAACACACACCAATATTTCAAGAAATCACGTTCCAAGGTTAAGTGGGTGGAGATAGGAATCGTCTGCTGGAGATTTCAGGCTTCAGAAGGACCAGATCGTTCTCACCTGTGACATGCAGAGGAGCCAAACTTCCCATATCCAACCTCTAGGGGTCCAGTTATGAGAACACTAAATAGCACACAAGATTCTTGAAGAAAAATGATGCAGAAAGGTAGAAGCTTACACTTCTAAGGCCCAGAACAATTCCAGAAGGGGAATAAGGGAAGATAAAAATCTGCAGCTGGCTACAGGGTCCCAGCAAAGCAACACGTCTACTCGTTGGAGTTGGTCCCTGGTTTTGCTTCAGATCGTGCTTCTGTTTCTGCTGCCTCCCCAGCCCAGATTTCTCTCCATGACCAAGACTGGTCTATACTGTCCATGCCCTGGCCTTGACTTGAGTAGAACCCAGCCTCCAATGTCTATAGAGCCCTGCCTCCACATCCTGTCAGTGGCCTCCATCTCACACCAAGCCTTCACTCCACTTTCACTTCTAACTTCCGCTTCCCAGTGACAGCCAACATCCTGCCTTATCTCTGCTCCAGCCCAGAGTGCCTCGACCTACTGACACCACAGCTAAAACACTGCCTTTATCCCACCCCTTCATGGTGGAATGGCAGTGCCCACACTGTCTGTGACATGGGGCAGAAGACCAGGGACACAGGCCAGGTACATCATCTAATACTGCATGGTCAGCACCTTCAGGACCATCAGACCAAGGTGGCATAGTCCCAGGTCCAGAAAAGTCTCAGCTTCCTTTCTACAAGTGCCCGAGTCAGATGCAATAGGACACGGCAATGCTCAGCTCATTTCTTGGCACAGCTAGAAGTGTCCATGGAGCTGTAGACAAGGCATCTTTTTCCTCCATACGGAGTGAGCCTTCCTATGAGTCAGCTAACTGGACAGAGTTGCCCATGGGTTACATCCTCAAATGCTCTGAACCAGCAACTGCAGGAAAAACCAGGTCAGAAACACTAAAGCCGAGGTTATGAGACAATCTGGAAAGTCCAGAAGACTTCATTGAGGTATACCTCACAAACCACACACACATCCTCAGCAAGAAAAATTCAGTCACGTGGTGATAATTGCAATAGCCTGAAGGATACTTGGGACACAGTAGTCTCAGAAGCTTCCAGTGACCACTGGTAACCAATGGTTTCTTCCAGGCTTCAACCAACCCCCTTTTCCTTCATAGTCCTTGGGATCCAGTGTCCAGGAGTCTCACCATGTGCTTGGACATCTTATGGTCTCAACTCCAAGTTTGAATGCTGAGCCATCCTTCAGGACTGCTGGGCCCACCTACACCAGAGCTGTCCATTTGAAAGCATCTTTCAGACCATCTCTAAGAAGTGTTTAGCTTTTGACGATTCTGCCCATCATCCTCATTATCACGCCATCAGCCTAGTCCTAGGTTGACCCATGCCATCTCCCTGTGCTCTTATCCAGAGAGCATGACCTTTATGTACCTGAGAAAAAAAATGTATAGTAATTACATTTATATCGGCTTCCCTGGTGTCTTAGACGGTAAAGAGTCTGCCTGCCATGCAGGAGACCTGGGTTTGATCCCTGGGTCAGGGCAATCCCTACAGAAGGGAATGGCTACCCACTCCAGTATTCTTGCCTGGAGAATTCCATGGACAGGGGTGCCTGGTGGGCTACAGTCCTTTGTAGCCCTTTGCCACAGGGTTGCAAAGAGTGAAACATGACTGAGAGACTTTCACCATCATCAATGGCATTTATATGGTGTCTGAGCTACCCTGGCTAAAAGCTGTGCATGGATAGAGAATTTGCCAAATGAGACAGACTGTGGAATTCTTTATCAACAAATGATCCATCCCATTGCAAACGACAGAAGACCCAACACCAACTAGCTTAAACAAAAATGGGATTCACTGACCTGCATAACAGAGGAGTCCAATGATAGAGCTTAATGGCTCCAGGTTCAGCAGGATTCAGGGCCCAAACAACGTCATTAGGATTTAGTTTTTCTTTTTCCTGCAATTTCACAACGTTGTCTTCTTCTATGTTGACTTTGGAGAAGGCAATGGCACCCCACTCCAGTATTCTTGCCTGGGAAATCCCATGGGCAGAGGAGACTGGTAGGCTGCAGTCCATGGGGTTGCTAGGAGTCAGACATGACTGAACGACTTCACTTTCACTTTTCACTTTCATGCACTGGAGAAGGAAATGGCAACCCACTCCAGTGTTCTTGCCTGGAGAATCCCAGGGACAGGGGAGCCTGGTGGGCTGCCGGCTATGGGGTCACACAGAGTTGGACACGACTGAAGTGACTTAGCAGCAGCATGTTGACTTTAAATACAGGGTCAGATCAGATCAGATCAGTCGCTCAGTCATGTCCGACTCTTTGCAACCCCATGAATCACAGCACGCCAGGCCTTGGTACAAACGGTATTAAAATATTGGCAGCAAATTCAGTGCTTACATCTTCTGGGGGTTTAGGCCCAACCAGAAATATTGAGTCCACTTTCTCAACCACTTAGTCATTTCAGAATTCATTACCTTTGTTCTGATTGACCTAATTTAGGTCAAGTGCTGTTCTTGGACCTGACTGTTATGTAGAGAAAAAGTGCATAGTGTAAGGTAAGATTCTGGTGTGTATCAGTTAAAATTCTAGCTGAAAAGAAGAAAACCAATTCATACTAATTCATTTAAAAAGCTTAAGTGAGGTCTTCCCGAATATCTTTCTCTCTAAATGTAAGCTCTGCTATCAACTGTGTTGACATCATTGTCAGACACACTCTTCCCAGTAGAGGAAAGGCAGTCACAAGTAGCTCCAGACGCATATCAAACCAACTTAGCACTCCAGTAAAAAAAAAAAAAAAAGTATCTCTTTCCTGGTATCTCCAGCCTAAGTCCCAGAGAAGGTTCTCATTAGCCAAGACTGAGTCACACGCCCACATGTCAACCAATTGCCATTGGTCAAGAATAAGAAATACTGTAACTGGCCTGGCCTAAGGCATTTTAACATTTGATTAAAAGCATGGTGCTCTGGGCTTCCCTGGTAGCTCAGTGGTAAAGAATCCATCTGCCAATGCAGAAGACACAGGTTTGATCCCTGGTCTGGGAAGATCCCACATGCCACATGCAACAAAGCCCGTGTACCACAACTACTGAACTTGTGCTCTAGGGCCCGGAGCTGCAACTGCTGAGCCCATGTGCCCTTGAACCTGTGCCCCACAGCAAGAGAAGCCACTGCAATGAGAAGTCTGTGCACTGCGACAGAGTAACCCCGGCTCACGAGACTAGAGAAAGCCTACGTGCAGCAGTGAAGATCCAGCACAGCCAAAATAAATAAATATATATA
>NW_011494917.1:746317-751291 GCF_000754665.1 Bison bison bison | reverse complement strand
CAAAACTAAACAGAAAAAAAAAATGAAAGTGTTGGTCACTCAGTTTTGTTCAACTCTTTGTGACCCCATGGACTGTAACCAGGCTCCTCTGCCCATGGGATTTTTCAGGCAAGAATACCGGAGTGGGTTGCCACTTCGCTCTCCAGGGAATCTTCTCGACCCAGATATCTAACCTGGGTCTCCTGTATCTCCTGCATTGCAGGTGGATTCTTTACCCACTGAGTCATCAAGGAAGCCCCCAAAACTAAATGGCCAGGAGTTAAATCTCACTTCCTCTTTATATCAGTTATATGCTCTTTAAATCATTGTTTTCTTCATTTATAAAATGGAGAGAATAGTTCAACCTTGTAGGAAATCAAAAAGCTAATAGGTGCAAAGTGCTAATAGGTGTAAAGTGCTTAGAACAAATCTGGTCCATCCTACACATCAAATAAACTAGATTCTTTGCTTATTCCCATAACAACGATGAGGATGATGATGGTTTGTCCTTCCCTGGATGGGGGGAGTGTGGTGAGCCACACAAAAAGCATTTTCTGAGAGTGAGAGAGAGATGATTTCTGAGAGTGAGAGAGGGTTCCTGTATGACGCCATGGCGTATATGTAATCGATTGACATTCACATAGGATCTGGGGTACAGGTACGTGTGTGTGAGTGACGTGTATTGGCATATGGGAAGAGGGCTTGGAGACAAAGTGCTCCCTGTAATTATTTTTAAACCTGTCAGTGGTGTCTCCTGACCCCTTTAATGAGGAGACAGAGGAAGTCTGGGTTTGTGGTGGTGGGACCCGCTTTGACTTGCCTTCACTGTATCCATTGTGGTCCCGAGTGCGCAGCCCAGCATCACTGCAGCGAGACACTGGTGGCTCGAATAGAGCTAGTGGTTTCCAGTGGTGGTCTGGCTAATGCTGAGAGAAAATCTGAATAATGACAAAGCAACTTTTTGCCTGTATTCAACAAGAAGGTTTTTATCCCCCTAAAAAACTCATGAATTCACCTTATAAAATTTCCTAAGTACATCTCATGTACCCAGCACCCTCTTAAGGCCCAGAGCTGAAGTACAGGGGAAAAAAAAGAGAATTAGAGTTGAAGATAATAAAGCCTAGAGCTAGAGGCATGCTCAGGAGAAGCCAGAAAACTGTGTTTGTTTTAAGCAAAAGTGTTATCCTTTTGAAATGATTTCCTATATTTATCTTCTAAGAGCAGAGTCCACATTAGATAGACCATAAATCTAACTGAGCTCTGAGAAATAATATATTCTCAGACTTGCCTGAGGTGGGGTTTGCATGGCTGTATGTTTTTCTTGGTTTCATTTGCATGAGAGAAAAAGAAAAAAAGAATAGAAAAAAAGCTTAGCAAGCACAGCTGTAAGGCTTTCATTTCAGCAGGCTATTAAAATGACTTAGCTCAAAAGGTAAATTTTGATTTTTCTTGAGCAGGTCTTTCACAAAAAGGTAGCCCTATAATTTTCTTCTAAATTTAGATTATTTTGTAGATTGTCCATCTGTCTTTCATTTAGTCAATCACCTAAAATGCTTTCATACAATCATGAGTAAAGGAGAAGGAAGTTGAGGTTTATGTTTTTTTTTTTTTTCCCCTAAGCCTTTAAGGAAAAGTGTTGAATTGATCACCTCAGACGTGATTCTTCAACTAACTTCGCTGAAATAGAGAAGGCTTGTAAATACATGCTCAACACTTTTTTTGTCTAATTTTTTTTGTTTATAGTCCTCCTCCAGTAAATGATTGAAATCATTGTCTACTTCCTCATTCACCATTCTTTGCTCTGAGTTGAGAAAGCTGTTTGTCACAGGATGTAATAAAACATTTTAATCAACTGGATGAAACAGGCGAATTATGCCTTGAGCAGTGGGACCCTGTGCTTGGAAAGAATTGGCCTGACCTCTTGCATGTCTAACCTGTGGGGCAATGAGTGTCTTCTGAAGTGGAAGAGTGGTCACCCATGGGGAAGTGAAAGCTGGTGTTTCATTGGAAGACGCTCTTGCTGATACCTTGCTTGCCAAGCACAGAAAATTGGCTCGAAAGCAAAATCAGTTGCAACACACAGTATTTGGAGAGATTTTTGAAGTGGAACAAATTTCCCCCTTTCTAAAATCATAATAATTTGCCGAACAGAAACTGTGGTCTAGGAGGAATCCATCTGAAAAGAGTTGGGTATTAAAAATAGCTACTAATCACTCCCTGTCTAGTCTCATGGAGCCAAGTTTAGACCCAATAAAAGTTGTATGACATTCTAATGATATCCAGCTGTTACAATCCAATGAGTGAGACCACAGAAATCAAAGGAAAGCCTTTACTCAGCTGGATTCTTATACCCAAATCAATGATACCATGACCCTTTGGCTGTTTGAATCTTCTGGGGGAAAGAAAATGACAGCCATGTATTCTAGACAATAATAACAGCTACCACTTCTTATGGGCATATTGGTTATCTAAGTGCCTGCCAAATTTTAACCTGTAAGCCTGTATTAGACATGAACAAAATCACTCAAGTCTCTCAGTTACTGTGTAGTAGATTGGTCAGGGGTACCATCGACAATGTTAGAAGATTTTGCATCTGACTACTTTGCTAACAAAGTGCAGCTTGACATCAATTTAAGGACTTCTATTTGTTTTCATTTATTTTTACAAAATGGCTTCCCTGGTGGCTCAGTGGTAAAAAAAAAAAAAAAAAAAATCCCTCTGCAGTGCAGGAAACACGGGTTCAGTGCCTGGGTGAGGAAGATCCCCCTAGAGAAGGAAATAGCAATCCACTCCAGTAATATTGCCTGGGAAATCCCATGGACAGAGGAGTTTGGCGGGCTACAATCTATGGGGTCGCAAAGAGTTGAACATGACTTAGTGGCTAAAAAACAACATTTTTACAAAACAAAGCTCTTTGACTTATGTTTCAAGTAATTTTGCAAATGAATGTAATGCGTTTCTCTCCCTTCAGACATCACGGTAGAGTAGGAAGTGTATTGATCCAGACAAGTTATTAACCACCTACCTTTCAGTGCAGGGTGCTTCTCTTCTGCACAAAGACAGAAAGTCATTTGACTTCGGTTGTTGAAGGTTAAAATGACATAAAACATGCAAAGGATCTGGTCATTCTTGGCACTTACTAGGTGCTTAATAATCATTTATCTTCCCAATTATTTTCTGGTCCCAGTCATTCATTTGTCCACACATTAGACAGCTTCACATTTGGGTTTTGTTTGCAAGTGCCCACTTGTCACCAAAGGTCAGACTGTCCTGCCCCCAAGACCAGATGACAAAACATGTTAACGCATCTGTAATATCGCTCCTTAACCACTAGTGTTATTCTTCTGTTCGGTGAACCCCTGCTGAGCACCTATTCCCCTGAAGCCATGTGGTGGGGATACTAAGATGAAGAAGACCCAAGGCCAGCACTCATAAAGCCTCAATAGCTTGTGAGGAAAGTGGGTAAGAAAATCAACAATTATATCTCAGTGTCATAAGTTTTACCCAGGAGGTCTGCACACAATGTTTGAAAGAAGAGAATTTGGGCTCCCCATGGGCAACAGAGGGGAAAAGGAAGTCCAAGAATGTTTTAACTGAGTGTACACCTAGCAGAAGTTTTAGCCAAACAAGAGGAGGACAGAAAAGGATGCAGGTAAGAGGGTTCAAGGTAAAAGAAGCTATTGCCTCTTTTTTGGTGGCACAAAATCCATCACACTTAGTGTCTATAATCTTGTACTTCAATTCACCATAGATAAAGATGGAAGAACTATTAATATGGAGCATCTCTTGTGGCCAAGGTGGACTGTTAAAAGGATGTAAAGATGGAATGAATACCTTCAGGGAGCTTGAAATAGAAAAGAGTGAGATGCATAGATGGCAGACAACCATGTAAGGCTAGAAACTGACAATTACTGCTGGAACTGTCCAAGCTACCCAGGATTGATGAGTGCTTTAGAGTGACTGTTGAATTTATTTTACAGAACTGGTGGCTTCTCAGGACTAAAGGAGTTGCGTGCCAAAGTATTAGAGCCTAAGATTTCCAAGTCCAGTCTCAGAGACAAAGTTGGAACAGGTACAAAAGCACCATTCCTGTGCCCAAAGGGATGTTTCCAAGGTGAGAACATGAAAGTGAGTGAATTGTGTGTCATCTTATATTTTGAAATAATAGACAAGTTGTAAAAATGGTTAAGCACTTAAGCAGTGGGGAAGAAAGCAGCGGACCTAAGTATCTTTGGAAGGCAGTGTTTTGACTGGATCCTATAAGGCTAAACATAAGAAGACTACACACAAATATCTGGATCTTCATGAGTCAGATAATCACCATGGTGTGCTCACGCACCAAGAGCCAGACATCCTGGAATGTGAAGTCAAGTGGGCCTTAGGAAGCATCACTACAAACAAAGCTAGTGAAGGTGATGGAATTCCAGTTGAGCTATTTCAAATCCTAAAAGATGATGATTTTTAAAGTGCTGCACTCAGTATGCCAGCAAATTTGAAAAACTCAGCAGTGGCCACAGGACTGGAAAAGGTCAGTTTTCATTCCAATTCCAAAGAAAGGCAATGCCAAAGAATGCTCAAACTACCGCACAATTGTACTCATTTCACACACTAGTAAAGTAATGCTCAAAATTCTCCAAGCCAGGCTTCAACAGTATGTGAACCATGAACTTCCAGATGTTCAAGCTGGATTTAGAAAAGGCAGAGGAGCCAGAGATCAAATTGCCAACATCCATTGGATCATAAAAAAAGCAAGAGTTCCAGAAAAAAAATCTATTTCTGCTTTATAGACTACACCAAAGCCTTTGACTGTGTGGATCACAGCAAATTGTGGAAAATTCTCCAAGAGATGGAAATACCAGACCACCTGACCTGCCTCTTGACAAATCTGTATGCACGTCAAGAAGCAACAGTTAGAATTGGACATGGAACAACAGACTGGTTCCAAACAGGAAAAGGAGTACATCAAGGCTGTATATTGTCACCCTGCTAATTTAA
>NW_011494917.1:740186-746217 GCF_000754665.1 Bison bison bison | reverse complement strand
GAAGAAGCACAAGCTGGAATCAAGATTGCCGGGAGAAATATCAATAACCTCAGATATGCAGATGACACCACCCTCATGGCAGAAAGCGAAGAAGATCTAAAGAGCCTCTTGATGAAAATGAAAGAAGAGACTGAAAAAGTTGGCTTAAAATTCAACATTCAAAAAACTAAGATCATGACATCTGGTCCCATCACTTCATGGTAAATAGATGGGAAACAGTGGAAACAGTGATAGACTTTATTTTCTTGGGCTCCAAAATCACTGCAGATGGTGACTGCAGTCATGAAATTAAAATATGCTTGCTCCTTGGAAGAAAAGCAATGACCAACCTAGAGAGCATATTAAAAAGCAGAGACATTACTTCACCAACAAAGGTCCATCTAGTCAAAGCTATGGTTTTTCCAGTGGTCATGTATGGATGTGAGAAAGAAAAGAAAGTGAAGTTTCAGTTGTGTCTGACTCTTTGCAATCCATGGACTGTAGCCTACCAGGTTCCTCCATCCATGGGATTTTTCAGGCAAGAATACTGGAATGAGTTGTTGCCATTTCCTTCTCCAGGAGATCTTCCTGACCCAGGAATTGAACCCAGGTCTCCCACATTGTAGGCAGATGCTTTACTGTCTGAGCCGCGAGGGAAGCTCTCATGGATGTGAGAGTTGGACTATAAAGAAAGCTGAGCGCCGAAGAACTGATGCTTTCGAACTGTGGTGTTGGAGAAGACTCTTGAGAGTCCCTTGGACAGCAAGGAGATCTAATCAGTCCATCCTAAAGGAAATCAGTCCTGAATATTCATTGGAAGGACTGATGTTGAAGCTGAAACTCCAATACTTTGGCCACCTGTTGCGAATAATTGACTCATTGGAAAAGACTCTGATGTTGCCAAACATTGAAGGTGGGAGGAGAAGGGGATGACAGAGGATGAGATGGTTCGATGGCATCACCGACTCGATGGACATGAGTTTGAGCAAACTCCGGGAGTTGGAGATGGACAGGGAGGCCTGCTGTGATGCAGTCCATAGGGCTGCAAAGAGTCGGACATGACTGAGTGACTGAACTGAACTGAACTGAACACATAAATACTGTAGTTGGTGAATTGTTCCACACAAGGATATGTGTTCACAATTCTGAAACTATTTGATATGCTTTATAGGGTTGAGCTAATAAGTAAACGTATTTTATAATGCAACTCAAAAAGTATTACTGTCAACAACTAAGCCTTTATTGTTAAACCAAATGTACTTTCAAATTATATTTATATACAGAATAAAATATAAAGAGTTCGCTTATAAGATATCATACATAAGTGATATTAACATTATCTTGAGAAATGCAGTTTGATGAGGATTCAGCTTGAGTAAAAGATTAGTCTCTTAAGTACAACCTATTTTTTCACTGCTAATGAGAGAGAATCCACAAACTTTATGTCAAGAGGAAGTCCCGCATTTCTTGGTTTGCTCTTGGAAGTCCATGATTCTTTAGATTTGGAGGAAGGAATGGACCATAAAGGAGTTCATTGCTGAATCCAGCATGTGAAGGTGGAGGAACTCCATCTGATGGGGTGTTCCTCTGGATCCACTGGCCTCGATGACCCCGCGGGTGGAGGCCAAGGTGGATGAATACCGTGTGGCAGCTCAGGAGGCCTGGGTGGAGTTCCGGGGAGGGGGGCAGGGCAGAACACAGCATTGTTTTAAATCCTAGGACCCCTCCTGCAGAAGCGACCACCTGGGCTTGACTCTTGGCCTCCTGGCAGGGTTGGAGAAACTCTTTGTGAGATGCTAAGTCTCGTGATCTCCTCTATGACTTCAAGCATCATTAGCATTTCCTCTATCTCTTCTTTCTGTATCGAGCGTTTGGGTTTCTCTTTCAGCTCTTTAACCAAGGAAGTTAATTTTTCCATCAACATCAAGTTGGTCCTCTTCACCTTCTTGTAAGCATTTGTAAGTTGGCTTATGTTTAAAGACTCTTTTTCTAGCCTGGCACTCTCTAGAACCAATTCAGTTTCTGCATACTCCTTTTCAGCCACCCTTAACTTGTCAGAGCAGTTGGCATTTCTCATTAATCCATGCAGCCAGTGTTTCTGAGAGCTGTCTTTCACGTCTTACGTAAAGTCAGCTTCTAACAGACTGAACAAGTCTTAATGTAAATAGGAGACCCACCAATAAGGTGATGGCAAGCAGACACATCCCTGCCTCTCTTTGAATGCTGCAGAAAGTGACTTGTGGACTCAGGTCATTGAGCAATGGCTTCACTACCACCTCACTCACCTTCCAAAGGGCCAGCCCAAAGCCAGGCTCCACAGAGGATCACAGCCACTGCATTACACTAGGCCTACCACAGGGTTCTGCCTGGTAACCGTGGGTCCACCAGCCACAACAGAACCAGGAGAAGCCCCCAGCGTTCCACCCAGAACCCAACCAGCAACTGCCAGCCTGGACTGATCAGTGGTACGATTGCTGGAGCTGGGAGACTTGCGGATAAAATATACTCATCTTCAAAAAATAAAAAAAGATAAATAAATTGTAGATAATGAGATCCAGGTTTCTCATAATTAGAGAAACAGATTCTAAAAAGAAAGGGTTGGGGTAAGAAAGAACCGTATGGTGTTAGATTGGAGTTGGAGAAATCAGTGTGAACTGATTTTTAAAATATATATAAACGAGAGATATGAAAAAATATATATATAACTGTGTGTGTGTATGAATTAGTACATATACACATATCTCTAGCTTTGTCTGCTGTGAGAGACTAGAAGCATGACACCTGAGTAGCAATGAGCCCTCCTAGCATCCAAACTTTGGCTTCCAAATACTGTTCTTCAATAAAAGAAATTAGGGTCCTCTTTGGAGTGGTAGATGATCCCAGAGGTGGGGCAGGGTAAATACAAGATGAGCAATGCACAAAAACAAACAAACAAACAAACAAACAAAGTTTCTTGAGAGAGAGAAAGAAAGAAAAAAAATGGACTGAGGCATATTGAAAGGCACGGACATCTACTTGAAAGAGCCCCCAGTGGCCAACTGAAACAGTTTAAGCAACAGAATAATGGATCTGGGTCATAACCCAAAGGATAGAGCAAATATCCTTATGTCCATGTAAATAAATAACTGAATAAATAAGTACAACTCGGAGAAGGAACAACTCTCTCTATAGATCTCCTACTAACAAATGTAGAAGGACTAAAGAAACTAGAAAGTCTCCATGACCACACTCCAGTGGTAATTGTTGCAGGTAAGATTCATGGGTAAAAGATGGCATTTAGTGGGGCCAGTGTTTAGGGAGAAACAGGATTTTTGTGTAGCTTCAAAATATCTCTTCCCAAAACTATATGTACTAGTTTTAAAGTGAAAGATGGTAATTTACAGTCGAAAAACCTGTAGCTAAATGGTCAAGGTTAACATCACTAGTAACAACTCCACATCATGAATCCTTGATACGATGCCCTGAGAAAAATCTCTCTGTGGTGTTCTTCTCAATAATACAGTCTCACTGTCCTCATGAGAAATCATTACACAGACCCAAACTGAAGACACCAGAGATCGTGAAAGGCAAGGAAAGTCCGAGAAACTGTCACGGACTGGAGGAGACCGATAAGACACGATGACTAAATGCAAAGTGAAACCTTGGATCAGAAGGGGAAAAAAAGGACTTTGGTGGAGAAATTGGTAATATCTGAATAAAATCTGTAGTTTATAGTATTATACCAGTATAAACTTCTTAACACCGGTCATGTCACTATTATTCTGTGTGATGTTAACATTATGGAAGCCTGAGTAGAGAGTATTTGGAAACTCTTCCATAAGTCTAAAATTATTCTGGATGTTTGGGGCTAGTGCACTGGGATGACCCAGAGGGATGGTATGGGGAGGGAGGAGGGAGGAGGGTTCAGGATGGGGAACACATGTATACCTGTGGCAGATTCATTCTGATATTTGGCAAAACTAATACAATTATGTAAAGTTTAAAAATAAAATAAAATTTAAAAAATAAATAAATAAAATTATTCCAAAAAGTTTAAAAAATAAAATCCAAAAGCATTTAAGTCTCATGCGTCATCTTTCTATAAGTGGATTTGGTATCCTCTGGGACTGTAGTTGTTGAGTTGCTGAGTCCTGTCCAGCTCTTTTGAGACCCTATAGACTGTAGCCCGCCAGGCTCCTCCGTCCATGGGATTCTCCAGACAAGATTATGGGAGGGCATTGCCGTTTCCTCCTCCAGGGGTTTTCTCAACCCAGGGATCGAACCCTCATCTCCTGTACGGCAGGCAGATTCTTCCCCACTGGGGAAGCTGTCAGTTTCCTATTGCTGCAGCAGCAAATTATCAGAAATCAAACGGTTTATATAACAACACCAACTTGTTACCTTATAGTTCCGTAGGTCAGAATTCCGTGTGAGTCTCACTCGACTAAAATAGATGTTAGTAGGACTGCTTTCCTTCCAAAAAGCTCTAGTGATGAACCCTTTTCTTTGCCTTTTTCAGCTTCCGGGGATGCCTGCACTCCTCGGCTCACAGTCGCTTCCTCCATTTCAGAGCCCGCACTCTCGGGTCACGTGGCCGTCTCTGTGACCTGCCTTCCATCGTCACAGCTCCCTGACTAGAGCTGGGAAAGATTTTCCTCTTTTAATGATACATGTGACCAAATTGATTAAATTGTACCTACCCACATAATCCTCTCTCATTTCAGAGTCCTTAACTTATTCCCATTTGCAGAGTTCCTTTTGCCACGGAACGCAACATAGTCACAGGTGTGGGGATTAGGACATCCTTGGGGTGGGGGGGGGGGGCGGACCATTGCTCAGCTATGACAGGGACTTTTTGGTGGAAAGGAGACTTAATGCTCTGCATGGGAAACCCCCCACCAGCCCCCGCCAAAAAACATGAGACAAATTCCCAGGGCTTCCTTTTTGAAATCAGTGAAGTATCCTACACAGTGCTACTTTTCTCTTCTTTTTTTTTATTTTTCGATGTGGACCTTTTTTTTTTTTTGCCACCTTATTTTTTTTTAACTGACAGCTATTTGCTATACAGAATTGGACCATATTTTTAAAGTCTTTATTGAATTTGTTACAATATTGCTTCTGTTTGTATTTTGTTTTTTTGGCTTCAAGGCACATGGGATCTTATTTCCGCAACCTGGGATCAAGCCCTCATCCCCTGCTTTGCAAGGCAAAGTATCAACCACTGGCACTGCCAGGGAAGTCCCCATAAGATATTCTTAATTAATTAATGATTGATGATTTGTACTGAAAATAAAGTTACCATAAAATACTACTACAGTCAATGTTGGACTGCCTCTTGGGTGGTTCGTCTTTATTCGAACGGCATTCTCCTTTCCAGTATGTAGGAATATATAGCCATTTTTACAGCTACACATTCGGGCCCTCCATTCTCAATGGGCTGGGTCTGGGCATCCTAGAAGTACCACTCATCTTGTTCTGTGACCCCTCTGTGCCAGTGCCCTGCCCAGCATCGGGCACAGGGTAAATAATGAATCAGTAATTGTTGAAATGAACCTCAGTAGTATATTTGCTTCTGCCATCCATGCAGTGGACCCACACAGTCTTGCTTTCTCTCTGTTAAGAAACGGAAACCCATTTTTCACCCTGCTTCCAGGAGAATATGAGAAGGCAGAAAGAAAGGATTTTTTCCCCTCTAATTTTGGTGTGGCAGAGCAGATGATATGTGTGTGATGGTCTTTGATGCAAACAGAAAGAGCCAGGCTGAAAATAAAATTTTCATGGGTTATTTAAATGTTAAATCTCAGCACTCTGAAGCACCTTCCTTATACAATGCTCATACCCTCAGATTGTTCTCGGATATTTATGTGAATAAATGTATATTTTATTCATGGGCCTTTCACAAGCTCTGCTAATAGTTTTTTGGAACCATTTGCTGAAGCAGCTAAACCTAGAAGGCTCATTACCACCACCTGAAGTGCTTTTTTAAAATACTGATGTCCTATTAAAGCATATATATGGAATTTAGAAAGATGGTAACGATGACCCTGTATGCGAGACAGCAAAAGAGACACAG
>NW_011494917.1:737354-740086 GCF_000754665.1 Bison bison bison | reverse complement strand
CATGCGTGAAATAGATCACCAGTCCAGGTTTGATGCATGAGACAGGGCGCTCAGGGCCGGTGCACTGGGATGACCCTGAGGGATGGGATGGGGAGGGAGGTGGGAGGGGGGTTCAGGATGGGGGACACGTGCACACCCATGGCTGATTCATGTCAATGTATGGTAAAAACCACCACAATATTGTAAAGTAATTAGCCTCCAATGAAAAATTTTTTTAAAATACTGATATCCATGCTTGCCCTTAAAAATTCTGATTTAATTATCCAGGTAGAGTCACAGGCATCAGTACACTGAAGCTCCCCAAATGATTGCCACATGGAACCAGGATGGAAAACCATGACGCTAAAGATCCAAAGCGTGTTTGTTACTATTAAAGCCCAAAATGCGTTTTACGGAAACAATGGAGGTGAGGCGGCCGAAACATGCCATTTCCTAGGTGCCAGTGACATCCACACTGATCCAGTGGTTCCTGGCAAGGGCTAACCAGCACAGGCCTTTTCACTCACCCACTCCCATTCAAATGCTTTATTCTGGAAGCATCACTCTTCTCTCCCTTGTCATTCCTGCCCCCGCCCCACTTCTCTGTCTTCATTCTGTGGCTGAACCAGAATTAATGCTCCAGGTGCTGCCCTGTCTGCCCCCTGCAGCCACGTCCAGGCACCCACATTTGTCATTTTCGTGGCTCTGCTGTTTTCTTTCATCCTCCTGTCATATATCCTCATCCCTCATAATCCTTGGCTATTTCTAAACACAAATAATAGCAAGAGTCAGCATGGGAAAGGAATTCAGGTGATGTACGGAGGCTGCCATAGAAATGTGCCTCTCAGCTCTCCAGCTGCAGGGAGCATGATTGACCTACGGGTCCTGTGCGATGGTCTGAAATCTACCAACCTGTTAGCAGGAGGCTACGCTTCCCTTGGGGGCTCCCAGCCAAGGCTTGAGCATGGGGGGGGCGCTAAATCTAGCCTGCCCCTGGGGGCCTTAAGCTCCTCTTACTGGTGACTTGGGCTCTACGGCTCCCTATCGGTCTTGCCAAACTTACCTAAAGCCGCAACACCCACTGTTTGTGTGTGTGTGTTTAGTCACACAGTGGTGTCTGACTCTTTGCGACCCCATGGACCATAGCCTGCCAGGCTTCTTTGTCCATGTGATTTCCCAGGCAAGAATACTGGAGTGGATTGCTATTTCCTCTTCCAGGGGATCTTCCCCACCCAGGGATCAAACTGCAGGCAGGTACTTTGTCCCTGTACCACCTGGATCACCTACGCTTTATTCTTCTTTTTCTCTTCCTTCCCTAAGGTCAGATGCATTGTTGGTTCTCCAAGCCCGTCCCAGCTCCTCCTTCATTTCCCTCCCAGTTGTTTCTGCAGGCAAGTTTTTTTGCACATACATCCCATCATGGCACCTGCTTCATCTTCTTCCTCTTTTTGTTTTAAGAAGAACATCTGAGTTTATTAAATAAACATTCGATGAAGCCCTAATTTAGCCAGTTAACTTGGGCAAGTTTAACGTACTAGACATTCTATGGGCAAGTGACCGAAAAACATTTTTAAATGGCTAAAATGACCACTTTTGAATGCTTGAGGTAAGTGAGCTACTAAATGTTTTACATGCAGTCGCATCAAATCCTTAAACTTTGTAGGGCAGTAGCACTCCCTCTAAGGTCAAGTGGGCCTTAGAAAGCATCACTACGAACAAAGCCAGTGGAGGTGATGGAATTCCAGTGGAGCTATTCCAAATCCTGAAAGATGATGCTGTGAAAGTGCTGCACTCAATATGCCAGCAAATTTGGAAAACTCAGCAGTGGCCACAGGACTGGAAAAGGTCAGTTTTCATTCCAATTCCAAAGAAAGGCAATGCCAAAGAATGCTCAAACTACCGCACAATTGCACTCATCTCACACGCTAGTCAAGTAATGCGCAAAATTCTCCAAGCCAGGCTTCAGCAATATGTGAACCGTGAATTTCCAGATGTTCAAGCTGGTTTTAGAAAAGGCAGAGGAACCAGAGATCAAATTGCCAACATCCGCTGGATCATGGAAAAACCAAGAGAGTTCCAGAAAAGCATCTATTTCTGCTTTATTGACTACGCCAAAGCCTTTGACTGTGTGGATCACAATAAACTGTGGAAAATTCTGAAAGAGATGGGAATACCAGACCACCTGATCTGCCTCTTGAGAAATTTGTATGCAGGTCAGGAAGCAACAGTTAGAACTGGACATGGAACAACAGACTGGTTCCAAATAGGAAAAGGAGTACTTCAAGGCTGTATATTGTCACCCTGTTTATTTAACTTCTATGCAGAGTACATCATGAGAAACGCTGGACTGGAAGAAACACAAGCTGGAATCAAGATTGCCAAGAGAAATATCAATAACCTCAGATATGCAGATGACACCACCCTTATGGCAGAAAGTGAAGAGGAACTCAAAAGCCTCTTGATGAAAGTGAAAGTGGAAAGTGAAAAAGTTGGCTTAAAGCTCAACATTCAGAAAATGAAGATCATGGCATCCGGTCCCATCACTTCATGGCAAATAGATGGGGAAACAGTGGAAACAGTGTCAGACTTTATTTTTCTGGGCTCCAAAATCACTGCAGATGGTGACTGCAGCCATGAAATTAAAAGACGCTTACTCCTTGGAAGGAAAGTTATGACCAACCTAGATAGCATATTCACAAGCAGAGACATTACTTTGCCAACAAAGGTTTGTCTAGTCAAGGCTATGGTTTTTC
>NW_011494917.1:716110-737254 GCF_000754665.1 Bison bison bison | reverse complement strand
CAAAGGTTCATCTAGTCAAGGCTATGGTTTTTCCTGTGGTCATGTATGGATGTGAGAGTTGGACTGTGAAGAAGGCTGAGCGCCGAAGAATTGATGCTTTTGAACTGTGGTGTTGGAGAAGACTCTTGAGAGTCCCTTGGACTGCAAGGAGATCCAACTAGTCCATTCTGAAGGAGATCAGCCCTGGGATTTCTTTGGAAGGAATGATGCTAAAGCTGAAACTCCAGTACTTTGGCCACCTGATGCGAAGAGTTGACTCATTGGAAAAGACTCTGATGCTGGGAGGGATTGGGGGCAAGAGGAGAAGGGGACGACAGAGGATGAGATGGCTGGATGTCATCACTGACTCGATGGACGTGAGTCTGGGTGAACTCCGGGAGTTGGTGATGGACAGGGAGGCCTGGCATGCTGCGATTCATGGGGTCGCAAAGAGTCAGACACGACTGAGCAACTGATCTGATCTGAGCACTCCCTCTTACAGATAAAAAAGACCTCCTCAGATGAATGAACAGACCAAGGTCATAGAGTGAGGGGCAGAACTGGCATTCAGCCCAGGTGGGTGGGATCCTGATGCCCACATTCCTCACACTTGATCTGTATGGCTTCCTTGCCCTCCAGCAGCTGATATTCTAATTGAGATTGGGCATCTGCTTCCTGGAGACCAACATATGTACTATTGGACAAGGTGGTAAGAATTATTGAATTTAATCTAAAACAGTGACTGGGAATTCACTGGTGGTCCAGTGGTTAGGACTCTGTGCTGCCAATGCAGAGGGCACAGGTTCAAGCTCTGGTTGGAAAATTTAGATTTCCCCCCCTCCCCCACCCAAAAGTGACCATTCTTAACTCATTCATTAATCATCATCAACAAGATGTGTATATATGTATGTGGGCACATCCACTGTACATGAACTTGGGCAAACTCTGGGAGAAGGTGAGGGACAGAGAAGCCTGGTGTGCTACAGTCCATGGGGGCATAGAGTTGGACATGACTTGGCGACAGAACAACAATGCACATCCACTCACTTTCAAAGAAAGATTTACAAGCCTAATGAAGACAGGTACAGAATGAACAAACTGGACAACTGGATAGAAAAAAGTGGGGCCCATAGTATGTGCAAGAAGGCCCCAGAGCAGTGGTTCTAAACCTTGGCTGCATGTCAGAATCAACCAGAAAACTTTAAAAAATGCCAATGTCCCTCTTGAGATTCTGATGCAATTGGTCTGGGGTCAGCCCTGCCACTCGCACTTACAAAGCTCCCCAGATGGTCCTAGTGTGCAGCAAGGTTGGAGAATCCTGTGCTACAGGTTTGTGATAGAGCCCCAGGCTATCGGTAGGGATGTGCCTCAACATACAGTAGCTACAATATGTAACTATACCCAGCTGCTCAGGAGAAATGTGGTTAATCACGGCCCTGAGGGAAGAGAAAAATGTCTTCAGCAGATCTTCATAAAGGAAACACTGTGGGATGTCATCAACCACATCCTTAACAACATCCCTACTGTAAACACAAAATGAGTTGCATGGAGTTGCTTCTAGGACATCCGTCAATGTTGCCAGGTTCTTTCCATGGGCTACCGCTTAGTGCAAGCAGGTTCTGCTTCCATACAAATTTGGAGAGGAATTTTCCACTTTGGTTAGTATAGGTCATCCAGAGACGACTTCGTGCTGTAGAGTTTCATGGTTGAATGCCAGGGATACCAGAGAAGACACGCTTTTATTTATTTTTCATGCTGACATGCTGCATAAAATTGTGTTTGGCCAAAAGAGTCTACTCCTGACCAGTGTTTTTGAAGATCACTCTCCAATCTGTAGAAAAAGTAATCCTCCCATTTTTGGACAAGTCAAGGTGGGTCTTAGTTGAATCCACAACAAATCCTGACTTCAGAGTTTCAGAAATAATTTCTTTCACTATGGGTGATCGATAGAGATGAACGGTGAGACTTTTTGATATCCAGACAGACAAGACATACCTGGCCAATGGTATCAGCACTAGCTCCTATCCAGCTAACACCAGGTCATAAGAGACCAGAGAAACAAACTGCTCCCACATGGCCAGAAAATTCAAAGCAGTAACTCAAAGACTAGTCCTTATCTCGTGGTTAATTCTTATCATTTCCTCATTGCTGTTGTTGTTCAGTTGCTACCCCATGGAGCATGCCAGGCTTCCCTGTCCTTCGCTATCTCCCAGAGTTTGCTCAAACTCACGGCCATTGAATCAGCAATGCCATCCAACCATCTCATTCTCTGTCACACACTTCTCTTCCTGCCCTCAATCTTTCCCAGCATCAGGGTCTTTTCCAATGAGTCAGCTCTTCATATCAGGTGGCCAAAGTATTGGAGCTTCGGCTTCAACATCAGTCCTTCCATAACACTAGTTACGATTTACTAACCCCCTTGATTTCCTTTAGGATTGACTGGTTGGATCTCCTTGCAGTCCAAGGGACTCTCAAGAGTCTTATCCAACACCACAGTTCTAAAGCATCAATTCTTTGGGACTTAGCCTTCTTTATAGTCCAACTCTTACATCTGTACATGACAACTGGAAAAACCATAGATTTGACTCTACAAACCTTTGTCAGCAAAGTGATGTGTCTGCTTTTTAATATGCTGCCTAGGTTTGTCATAGCTTTTCTCCCAAGGAGAAGAGTCTTTTAATTTCATGGCTGCAGTCACTGTCCACAGAGATTTTGGTTAATTCTTTTCATTTCCTGATAGTCACGGAGAAAAACTATTTGAAACCTTGAATATGAGAAAGTGCAACTTTCTTGGACATGGTACTAAAACGCATCAGAAAGGCCAGCCTGTTAGGATTCTTGCTTCCAGGTTCCAATCTGGCCATCCTGTCTTCATGACACTGAGTTATACAAAGTCATCCCACTGAGCCCCTGCAAATGGGCCAAAACATGCCTGCACAGACACACAGGTGCCCAGCAGCTTCGCAAGCATTGCTTCATGCTCAACATCTGGCTTCCTCCCTTCCTGAGCTTTTCTTCCCAGTATGCTTGCAGCCAACCTGGAATGTTTAAGACGTTTAGAAAATGAGTTCTCCTCACCAGTTATGATTTACTAACCTCCTTGCTTATTGAGTTGCAGTTCACTGTAACACCAGAGAAACTGATTAGAAAATAACTTTAATATACAGCTCTATTCCCCATGAATTAATGTATGCTTCAAGGACATTGCTTTTTAGTTAATAGAGGGTGCCTGCCATTAGCATTGTAGAAAGACTCTAGTGGTGACTTTGAATAACTCAAGCAGGAGCGGGATTGAGAAGCAAAGAAGCAAAGAGCAGCAGTTGAATGTCGGTTCCAAGGTGGGTGTCTGCACCATTCCAAATGAGTCAGCAACACTGTCCAAAGAATCAGAGTTCAAGGACACCCAGAAGAAGAGAGCAAAGAGAGAGTAATTGTATCTGCTGACCATCTGGGATCTTTGTTATTATATGACCCTTATCCTTGACTTCAAACAAATAATATACTATGTTGAGCGAGAGTCTTATTTTTTTTAAGTATCATGCTTTCTTTCTTGAATAGTCACCTATGCCAACTCTAATCCATTTCCACTAATACACATTCTCCACAGATGGTAAAAATAAAAAGAGCCAAATTACTCTCGGGGAGCCCTCTACGACTGGTAAAATTTGGGGCAACAAGGTACCCTCACCTTCCCTACCAACTTGCCAAACCCTGCCTTCTGCTAAAGTTGAGGGGTAGGGGTAATAAACCTATCAGAGTCTTTCTGGAGAGAGAATCTTGTTAACGTGCACACTAAGTCACTTCAGTCATGTCCAACTCTGTGCAACCCTGCAGACTGTAGCCAGCCAGGCTCCTCTGTCTGTGGGATTTTCCAGGCAAGGATACCGGAATGGGTTGCCATTCCCTCCTCCTGGGATTCTCTCGACCCAGGGATAAAACCCATGTCTTTTTCATCTCCTGCATTGGCAGGCAGGTTCTTTACCACTAGCACCAGCTGGGAAGCCCCAATCTAGTTAATGCTGAGATATTAAAAAAAAAAATTAAGCATGTGAGTAAAATAAGGCAACCCAAGTAGGATCAAGGTAGAAAACAGCTGAAGAGCCAGGATTCGACATTTTACCAACATCACCACCATCTTGGTTTCACCCCATGTTGGCTTAAGGGACAGACCTGATATTCAGTGGAGCACAGTGAGACAAGGAACTCACTGATGCTGGGAGGGATTGGGGGCAGGAGGAGAAGGGGATGGCAGAGGATGAGATGGCTGGATGGCATCACCGACTCTATGGACATGGGTTTGAGTGAACTCCAGGAGTTGGTGATGGACAGGGAGGCCTGGCATGCTTTGATTCATGGGGTTGCAAAGAATTGGACACAACTGAGCGACTGAACTGAATGCCTCCCAGCACTGAGATTCTTCCCAAGTGTTCATGGTTTTCAGCCTCTGCACAGTCAGTCCTGTCTTGCCATTACGCTAGGCCGTCAGGCTGCTGAGCCAGCAAGGTCACATCAAGGTGGCTTGGAAGGAAGTCATATGACACAGGCTCTCCCTATGGAGCTTGGTCAAGGCTTGTGGTGGATTTACAGGTTATGGAAATAAAATCTGCTTCCTCACTTCTAGTTTTAAAGGCTGTGTCAATGATGCATGTGAGTAATGACACAGGTGATATTTAATACCTGGTGATTTGCTGAACATTTCACTTCAAACCTGCAAAAACCTTTTTAGAGACAATACAAGGACAGATTTTGAGATTCTTTTTTCCATCTGGAGTGAAAGACAGGGACCAGGAAATTAAAAATGAAGGGCTCCCATCGTGGCAGGTTGAAGGGCATGGAGCATAATGCCAGCCTGTAGAAAATCTCAGTAATTCAGCTCTGAAAATTGTCTTTCTCCTTCATCCCCTAAGGCCAAAAAAAAAAAAAAAAAGTGAAGTAAGGGATGAGAGGTTTTATCAAATTGGACTTCACTTCATTATTCTCAGTATATCACGAATCCATCACTCTCCAAGGTAACCTTACCCCAGATGACGCTTTTTAAATGAGGTATGCTTTCTCAGACTTACCTAGTCACAATTTATTGGTGACTGTGTGGAAAGGTTAAGAGTGGAAGATTCTGCCACTAATGCTTTTGAGACAAGCCTGAGGTGTTCTTAAATTGATTAAGCCTTTTCTAGTGTGCATCTGTATATGGGTATGTGGTCAATGGCATTTAAAAAAAATATCTTTTAAAGGTGTTTTTATCTGATTCTAAATTAAGAAAAACCATGATTACTGTAGAGAAACAGACCATATGGATATCTTAGAAAAGTGTACAGATTTATTGACAAGGGGATTCATCATCACATTATTTTTTTTGATAGGTAAGAAGTGGATTTATTTAGAGAGAAAGACACTTCACAGAGAGAGTGTGGGCCATCTCAGAAGGCGAGAATGGCCCCAAATATATCGTGGCTAGCTTTTATGGGCTGGGTGATTTCATAGGCTAATGAGTGGGAGGATTATTCCAACTACTTCGGGGATGCATTCTTTTTAATTCTAAAACTGTAAGCAACCTACATGGCCAAAAGAGTTTAGATAAATATAGGTATGCTCTGCAGTCATTAAAAACCATTTAAGGCTACATCTGAAACTAATACAACATTGTAAATCAACTATATTTCAATAAAAATTTTTTTAAAATTATGTAAGGATATGTGATAGTGATCATAGTATATTAAGGAAAAAAATAAGGTTATAAACACTATGTACATTATGATCATATTTGCTTTTACATATTTATTCATTTATTTTATGGACAAAAGAAGGACAAATTCCAAAAGGTTAAATGTTATAATTTCTGGATGATCCCAAGTGATTTTTACCTTTAAAAAAAAAAAGGATTTCAAACTCTTTTAAAAAATTATTTATCCTTGGATTGCAACACACAGGCTTGGTGGTTGTGACTCGCAGGCCCCAGAGCACGAGGGCTTCAGTAGTTGTGGAGCATGGACTTGGTTCCTCTGCGGCTTGTGAAATCTTCCCAGACCAGGGATCGAAGCTGTGTCTCCTGCAGGCAGACTCTTACCCACTGCCCCACCAGGGAAGTCCAATGTTTATCTTCTTTATATTTTTCTGTATTCTACAAAATGTTTGGAATCACTGTGCATTGCATTTAGAATCAGGAAAAAGGAATCATTGTTACTTTCAAGTTCAAACATGCTGATAACTCCAATACCTTAAGAACTAGTTGTGTTCATAATGGTTTTAAGTCCTTTGAGGGGCTGGGTCTTCCAGTTATATGTGAAAGAAGTGGGGTGCTCTGCCTCCCTCGTAGCTGGAGTCAGCGAATGTCTAACCAGGTTCTTTGTCTTGAAGTGTTTGGCTTCTCAGCCATCTCTGGCTGGGGGACAACTTGCCCCTCCGAGAGCCTCTCCATATTCTCCTTGGGCTGAGCAGACAGGAAGAAGGCGTATAATCTGCATCCAGCTGCTCCATCTAGGCAGAGTTTCTGACCATCTACCTCAGAGTTTCTCTTCAAGGATGAGGGCAGGATTTCCCTGGTGGTATAGTGGATAAGAATTCGCCTGACAATGCAGGGGACACAGGTTTGATCCCTGATCCAGGAAGATTCCACATGCCAAGTTGGAATGAAGCCTGTGGGCCAAAACTACTGAGCCCGTGCTCTAGAGCGCACGAACCGTGCCTACTGAGGCCACGTGCCTGGAGTCCATGCCCCACAGCAAGAGAAGCCACCGCAGTGAGAAGCCTGAGCGCTGCAGCTAGAGAGCAACCCCCGGTCGCCGCAACGAGAGAAAGCCCCAGCACGGCATGAAGACCCAGCCCAACGAAAAATAAAATTAATTAAGTGATAAAAAATAAAATAAAAATAAAGGATGAGGGCCCATCACCATCATCGAAAGGTGATGTGGACTAGTGTGTTCAAGACAAGTAACCTGAAGACCAAACAGATGAATTCTAGAAAAGCATCCAGTTCTCCTTCTTCTCTAACACTCCACACTTCCACCTTCGTTTAAGGAAAGGACTATTTCTGTGACTTTTCTGTAATTTGTTGGTGAATCCAGGTCTCCCTACCTACATTCTTTCCCAGGCCGTTAGCCACTAAGTTAGAGTTACAGAACTTTAATCTCAACACCATAGATGTATCTATCTTCATCGATCAGTTCTCATTGGGTATCCTCTCTACATCTGGTAAAGCTGTAGGTATAAAGAAATTACAGCAATTTTCCTGTCTTGAGAAATTAGAATCAAGGGAAATTTATACAACAATATGAGAGTGTGAGCTTACTGTAGGTGAAACATTACACAGAGAATTTCCAACTTTTGTTTTAAGTCACTCTTGTCCTATAAATAAGTAGAATGGCCAGAATAATCTTAATCAATTTTATTGTGCAAATTAAAATTCAAAAATACTTTTTTGTATTCTGTCCACATCTCAAGACAGTGGGATTTAATGAATGTAGCTATATAGAGATAAATATCAACCATCATTTTTCATTTTCTCAAAAAGATGGTGAGTTTAATGATATCGTTATCTTTACTAGCTTCTAGTGTAGGGAATCTAAGGTTGGTCCATTTCCCCCAAATATTTTGTTTAGTAAGTTTTTAGGCAAGTGGAAAACTTAGTGCTAACAGAAACAAATTTGACCACACTTTTTAAATTATGGGATAATTACTAATTCTGTGGTCATTCATTCCCATGCCATCAACTCCAACACAGGAAACTATGAGAAATAGAACCACTGGTAAAATTAAACCTGCAATTATAGCACCAATTTCTAGGATATGTTGATTTTTCTCTATTTTGCAACATGCACACAGATATATAAAATTTTCTCATTTATTTCTCACACATTGACCCTGTAAATCCAGTTTGTCATGCCATAATGATTTTACTAAATTTAAGAGAGTTTTTGATACTGCTTTATAGCCTTCCTTGTTAGTTGATTTTTAATGTGAAGGTGATAACATACTCAGTGTATTAGCACAAACTGGCATCACCAACTCAATGGACATGAGTTTGAGCAAACTCTGGGAGATAGTGAAAGACAGGGAAGCCTGGCATGCTGCAGGGCATGGGGTTGCAAAGAATTGGACATGACAGCGACTGAACAACAACAACAAATCCTTGAAAACACAAATGGAAGAAAGAAGAGGAAAAAAATGAAAGAAAGAAAGGAACAAGAAAGAAAGAATGAAGCAAATCCATGCTTTACCTTAAAATTTATCTTAATTCACCACCATTTTAGCTAATAATTACCTTTGCCACCTAGTATTTGGGTCAATCTCTGTATTTGCAGTAAATTCCCATCACATTTCATATCCTTGCTAATATCCACCAACTATTTCTGGAAATTTTTGTAGGTACCCTTCATTTCTCTCATCCTCTACTCTCTGCCCTTCCTGGTTCTTAGGGCAAGGTCTTCAAGGTTTCACTATACCTTGACTTAAAACCACTCAAACAGTTCCCAAATTTTCCTGATTGGTTGAATCCCCCTCTAACTAAAATCCTCCTTCCATCACCATTATCTACATAACTAGTCTCTAATCTTTTTCCTTTTCTATAGTCATAGCAAGCTATTAATTAAGTAAATTTCATCTAATTCTCTGTGTCATATGCCTCTCTGAACCAATATTGCCATTTTTTTTTCTGGCCACACTGAATGACATGCTGGATCCTAGTTACCTGACCAGGGATCAAGCCCATGCCCCTGCAGGGGAGGCTCAAGGTCACAACCGCTGGGTAGCCAGGGAAGCCCCAATATTGTCGGTCTTAAATTATCTGTTTCATTGGCAGGTGCCCTGGCTAATTCAAATGACACGATCATACGTCTGATTTGACACACCCCATCCACAGATCGGAAGTGGAAAGGACAGTAATCAAAGTAATAGTAAATATTGAGCACTTAGTGCTTTGCAGTACTACCTGAATTTAAACTCAGATGTCTAAATATGAAACCATCCCTTTTACTAATACACTATACTGCTGCGCTGAGGAGGAAGAGAAGAAGGAAGGCAGAGGAGGAAGGGGGGAAGGTGTAGCAACAGCGGGTTAGTCTCTAATGTTGGAAAGTACTGGAGTGGCATCCTGAATTCCATGCTCTGTGGCTGCACACATGGCCCAACGCAGCGTGTATTGAACGATTACAGTTTCAAGTCTTCGGTGGTGTGCTGTACGTGACATGCTGCCTGGTGTGTAGGAAGTGATGCGGTCCCCATTTTCCTAGAGCTTACAGTTTAGTAATGGAGAAGAGTAAAGGGCACAGAAGGACATAGAATCGGGGACGGGGGTTCTTCACCAGGTAAGTGTTGTCTGAAGTGTTCTCTGAAGGATGCTGTGCTGTGCTTAGTCGCTCAGTCATCAGTGCTGATCAGAGAAGGGCAGGGAAGAGCCTTGGAGCAATGGAACTAGCGTGTGCAAATGCCCCGCTTCATGTGAAAGAGGAGGGTTATTAAAACACTGCAAGGGAAGTTCCCAGCACAGTTCCTGGCACATAGCAATGGTTAATAATATTAACAACGTTGATGATAGAGGCAGTAATGGTGATGATAATGATGGCGATGGAGGTGGTGATGGTGGGGGTAAGAGACATGGAGGTGGTGCTGCTGGTGTCGATGTTGCTGGTGATGGTCGGGTGGTGATGATTACGGTGGTAGTGGCTTCTACAAGAAGCATCTCCTTCCAAATTATTGCCTTTAGATTTTCTTAACCTTAGAGCTCAGTAGCTGAGATTTACTCTTTTTTCCCCAGGTTCTGGGTCACTCTTTGGTGAAGATTTTTATTCAAAGTTAATTTCCGTAAGGGCAGAAAAGAAAAGGGAATCGGAAGAAGGAATAAAAGTCTAGATCATGGACATCTGACTAGTATTTATTTTATTTTTAAATCATTTTACTGTAGTATCAGTGGGCTTATTGATTTAATCTTTACAAATAAAAGAAAAAAAAACGTAGATGATCTATCACTCAATAGTTTCTCCAGAGAAATATTGATCAGTGCCAGCTTCTTCAGAGAAAATCTAGTGAGAGCAATTAGATGAGATATTTACCCATAGAACAAAGAAAACAATATTTCCTTCAGAGTAAACAATACCTCTTCCAAACCCATGCCTCTTTCAGACCAGTTCTGAGCAATCATTGCTAATAGCAATGTCTTTTAACAGTCATGCAAATGGTATGGAAATCACGGTCCATGCAGTCTTCTAGTTCTCTTTCATGTTTACCAGCCATCTCAAATAGGTGGGCACTTATTTGAAACACTTTAAAATGCTATGCAAAATATGCAGTGAAGTAGTTTGCATGGATGATTAAATCTTTATCTGTGACCTTCACCTCTTTCTGCAGCTGCTGTACATATAACGGGGTTCAAAGGATGAGAGAATCTCACAGCTGTAAACGCTGAATTCCCACACCCAAAACATTTTCATAAAAGCCAGATAAAAACACACAGAAAGGCATGGTTGCTCACCTTCATTTTCTTTTAAGTAGTTTGGTTATTTTTTATTAGAGTTCACCTGGTTTGTTTATTTAAGGTTTATTTCCAATAGGCTATTGCCTGAAGAAGGAGAAAACAATCATTGCAAGCATGAACTAGAGAAACTACGATCTTCCCACCAGTGCATGGGAAGTAAATTAACTCTTTAAAGCAGAAGTTCATGGAGGAGCAAAGCTCCACCTAAACCCTGAAATTGTGTGTCCATGTGCACAGGTGCGGGACTTCCCAGGCGACGTTAGTGGTAAATAAACCACCTACCAATGCAGAAGACTTAAGAAACTCAGGTTCTGTGGGTTCAATTCCTGGGTCAGGAAGACCCCTTAGAGGAAGGCATGACAACCCAATCCCATCATCTTGCCTGGAGAATCCCATGGACAGAGGAGCCTGGCAGGCTACAGTCCATGAGGTTGCAAAGACTCGGATACAACTGAATCGACTTGGCACACACTCACTTGTATACGTGTGCCCCTCCCCAGGGCGGGCAGTGGGGTGAGGAGCCATCACTTTCCTTAGATATTCGATGAAGTCCATGACCGCCGAAGAATTGTTAGATCCATGGCTCAGCAGTGTCCTCCTTTTGCTGTTCTTTCCCTGGGCAACTGTTAAACACGTAGAAATATATTTGAAAAGGGCAGCGCCTCTGTTTAATTGCTCATAAATTAAATCTGAGCAATGTGATGTACAGTGAGTATAAAAATGATACGGATGTAAAATAATATCAATAGAATAAAATGATCACTTGTCCAACCATCAGAAAATATCACCAAGAAAGGTAACGCACGAACTGGAGTAGAAGACTATTTAAAAATTTTTGCAATTATTATTTTAAAAAATTTCAAAACCTCAGCGTGTGTGTGAATTATGGTGTGATATCCCTGGGACAAAGTTCTTTTCAGTTGACATACAAGACAGGAATTTGAGTGCTGTAGAAAAATCACCACATTTGCTGATATCATCTTTTTTCCAATTGTCATGGTCTGTGAATTTTCGGAGTCATAATTTCTTTTCCCGCACTTAGTCCTTATATGCCTCGCTCATTTTTTCCAGTGATCCTCATCCTTCGGTGGTTATAAGCCTAAATGTCCTCCAAGGTGGGATGCTATGGATGATAACTGAGTTTATGTGTACTTTTAACTGGTAACCTATACTGGAGAGCTAAACTAGCAGTTCTGTCGCAAAAGGAAATGCTGGAGGGAAGGGACTAGTTGCTTGTTTATTTAAGGTGCTATGATTTACTCACCTCCAGGGATGTTTGAGCAAACTCCAGGAGACAGTGAAGGACAGGGTAGTCTGGTGTCTAGGATGCCACAGAGTCAGACACAGCTGAGCAACTGAGCAACAAAGGATGTAAACGAATGCCTTGGATTCTTTCCCTACTTTTGTTTTTAAGAAGCTCGGTTGTGTCTGACTCTTTGTGACCCTATGGATTATACAGTCCATGGAATTCTCTAGACCAGAATACTGGAGTGGGTAGCCTTTCCCTTCTCCAGGGGATCTTCCCAACCCAGCGATCGAACCCAGGTCTCCCACATTGCAGGTGGATTCTTTACCATCTAAGCCACCAGGGAAGCCCAAGAATACTGGAGTGAGTAGCCTCTTCCTTCTGTAGAGGATCTTCCCGACCCAGGAGTCAAACCAGGGTCTCCTGCATTGGGGGTGGATTCGTTACCAACTGAGCTATCAGACCAAAGTAAACAATTTCAGAGCTTATACTAATTAATGATGTGCCTTTTTACGATGTCTGTTGAGGCAGGGGTCCCCAACCTCTGAATGTGGATTAGTATCTCCTGTCAGATCAGCAAGGACATTAGATTAGAAATAAAGTGCATGATAAATGTAATGGGTTTGAATTATCCTGAAACCACCCCCCTCACCCCTCACCCGTTTCAGGCCGTGGAAAAACTGTCTTCCGCGAAACCAGTCCCTGTGCCAAAAACGTTGGGGACCGCTATAGGTGCATCACCATGGTATGCCTCCGTAAAATAATAGAAAAGAGCTGTTTCTAAGGAAGAAAAGAAAGAGGAGGAGGAAGAAGAAGAGAAGAACTGGAAGAAGAAAAAGAGGAGTGGGAGACGGAGGAGGGGCAGAGAGGAGGATGGCTGAAGGAAAATCCTTTTGCAAAACAGCCTTCGAAGAACATCCTGGGCCAATATACACTAACATCTTGGAGCTAAATCTCTCTCTCTGTGGAGAGGAGAAGCAGAAAACGAGAGAAAGAAGCCCGGTGAGGGCTTAGTTCTGTCGGTGGAGCTCTGGTGGAGTCGTCTTGCAGAAGGGACGTGAGGAAATATAGACAGGGCTCCCAGGAGTGCCGGGCTGAGCGCTAGACTATGCTCAGGGCAATTATTTCTCTAAAGCAAGGGTTCTAAGAGGAGCGTGTGCTCAGAGACTTGTGCTGGTGGTTCTTTGGTCACTCAGTCATGTCCGACTGCATGTGACCCCATGGGCTGTATGTGGTCACCAAACTCATCTGTCCATGGGATTTTCCAGGCAAGAATACTGGAGCAGGTTGCCATTTCCTTCTCCACCCAGAGATCGAACCTACGTCTCCTGCGTCTTCTGCACTCTTTACAGATTCAGGCAGGCAGATTCTTTACCACTGAGTCACCATGGAACCTCATAAGACTTAGGTGCACGTTTTTTGCCCCGGAGAGAGGAGCCATAGCTTTCTTTAGATATTTAATGTAGTCCATGACATCAAAAAACATGTTAAAACAAATTGCTTAGGGACAGGGCTTCCCAGAACCACTATTTCCAGAAGCATCAAGGTTGCTCTGCTCCTCCTAAGCCCTGATTTCATCAGCAGGGAAAGAAGCAACATGTAGGTGTTGGAGCAGCTTTTTCCTGAGTCTGAAACCTAAGGAGCTTAAATCCATAGCCTTGGTCTCCTTAAGCTCATGTCCTAACAAGAACAGAATTTAGATGGACTGCACGTATATGGGAGCACATCTTCTCTATTTGCTGTGTTATTTGTTCTTCACACACCTTTGGAGATAAGTAGGTCGCCTTACTATCAGTTCCCATTCATAGAACAGGAAACTGAGGGCCGGAGAGCTAAAACAACTGGTTTAAGTTTACGAGCGGTAGTGACCTGCTGAGCTGAGAATCTAGGCTTCCGACTCCTAGGCCAGTGTCTGTTCTACCGCAGCCCTCTGCCCCCAGTTTTTATCACGGGCAGGAATCCAAAGAAGGGTAAGACATGTCTGCCCACAAGGAAGTTAAAATCTAAACACAGTTTTGTTTTGTTTTCCTCCCAGTGGCAAAAAGATGTTTTTAATCCCCTCCACTCAACCCTGCACATGTTGCTGTTACGTGCCCTGCCCTTTCTCAGAGGTAGACTGAATCAAAACCATTCAGAGGGAAGCCGTGCTCTTGCCAGACAGCAAAGAAATTAGCCAGAGCTTACGCTGCCGCAAAACTCCGGGTAGATGAGAAAAACAAACAATACTCCTCATCACATTTTTAAAGATAGATTTTGGTTGAAAGAATAGGGTCAGAATCTTGCTGAGAAGGCAAATAACCTTCCTTCAGTAAACATGTAATGTACAAATTATTATTTATTAGAAGTCTGTTTATTTACTTGAATTTGTGATCAAAAGTCTTATTAGCTCTTTGCAGTTTTGGGTGTGGGGGGGTTGTTGTTTTACCTCTCCTTGAATCTTCACTTCTTTCCACCTAACTGCAATGTACACTCGATTTGGGCAGGATGTACTTCTCTGATTCTTGGTTTGGGGTTTGGACCTGTGACTTGTTTTTGCCAATAAGGCCAACGTCATACTGTACCCATCCAGAGCCAGAGCCTCAAGAGGCCTTATGTATTTTTCCTAGGGTTCCTTGTACTTCTCCCATCACCTTGAGAACACCATGCAGACTAGCCCGCTGGTACCAGGAAAAGAGAGACTGGATATTTGGGATGGATCTGCACCAACCAAGTCATCCCAGCTGGGCAGAGTCTACATTAACCAATCCCCCCAAAAGGCACCTCTCTGAAGGTGTCTCCAAGGCCAAACCATCAGCTTGTTACAAAGTTCTTTTTCATAACCCATCACGTATTTTTGGTCCCAACCCAGCAGATTCAATTTTAGTTGGATTTTCCTGTTTAATTTTTCTTTTTTAAAAAATGTTAGCGGCAAGTAGGATCTTAGTTCCCTGACCAGTGATGGACCTGCACCTCCTGCATTGGAAGCGTGGAGTGTTAACCACTGGACCGCCAGGGAAGTCCCTGTTGAATTTTAACAAAGAAGCTTCAACTCTCCGAGTTTATTTTACCTGGAGGAAGGGATTTCTGGCCCAATTATGTGTGTTTTTTTTTCTCTTGCAAGATATTTGCTTTACAATATTGTCATGGTTTCTGCTATACATCAACATGAATCAGCCACAAATGTACATATATTCATTATAGATATACCTCAGAAATGCTGTGGATTCTGTTTCAGACCACTATAATAAAGCAAATATTACAAAAAAAACAGGTCATATGAATTTTTTGGTTCCCCAGTGCTTCCCAGGCCCCTCTACTTAAAGATGGTGAAAACATTTATACATGTATGACAAAGAGCCTTGCTTCAGCCAGGGTTCCATGACAGGAGTAAACTCCACAGAATGTTATTTGAGAGACTATTTTTTCAATTGTCTTGAGGGAATACAGCTAATACCCTAGTGCTATTGTTGGTGCATAGAACTTTCAGGATTAAATCTCTCACAAAACCCCAATCGAGAAGGGCTTCCCTGGTAGCTCAGCTGGTAAAGAATCCACCTGCAATGCAGGAGACTCCAGTTTGATTCCTGGGTCAGGAAGATCCGCTGGAGAAGGGATAGGCTACCTACTCCAGTATTCTTGGGCTTCCCTGGTGGCTCAGCTGGTGGCTCAGATTCTTTAATCTGCCTGCAATGTGGGAGACCTGGGTTCGATCCCTGGGTTGGAGAATCCCATGGACTGTATAGTCTATAAGGTTACAAAGAGTTGGACATGACTGAGCGACTTTCAGTGACAAATCTGATCTGACTTAAATCCATATTTCTTCTTTTAATGCCCAATCCTGTTGTTCTTCTTCTATTGTCTCAGCTTTCATCTGCTGTTGGCCATAACAGTATGACCCATACTGTGTACATATCCGCTGCATTTATTTATACATTTATGGTTGCTCAAAATTCTCTAAGTACAAATTTTGAATCAATTGTATTACTAGGATGATTCCCCAAATTGTTCAGCTCTCCTTCTAGTAGGTTGGTAGGGATTATACTTCCATGATTTCTTAAAGTTAGATGTGCCATATATTAATAACTTCCTTTGGTAAAAGCAATGAGCATCATTTTCAAGCAGAGTCTTTAAGAGCTTGTGCATACTTCACCATGTTCTCTTTTCCTGCCTCAACAAACACAGACTCACATTTTGAGATAGAACTTGCATCCTGGAGTAGCTAAAATGAGTAGAATGAGGTCTTACCACCTCACATTGACGATGGATGATGGATGCAAAAAATCACTTTTGTTTGTGTTCAGCCACGGAAATTTTTGTGTTGTTTGTTACTGCAGCATAACTTTACTTATCCTACCTGCTTCTTCCAAAAATGCTTTGCAAAATTTCTACCCCTATTTACTTACAAACTAGAAGTGATTTATCTTCACTGGTTTTAATGATCTTGCTTTGTGACTCCCTGTATTCTGAACAATGTATGTTTTCTGAATCTGCTAACTCTGTCTTCTACCATCAGTGGTATGAAGAGGTCTATTTCTATTTCAGAACTGTGCCAAAAGCAGGGCTCTGGGAATAGTCTATCCTAGGTATAGCAATAAGGGAGTGAATTGTATGGAGCAAATTTTAAAACAGTCTGTGGCTGTTCAGTCACTCAGTCATGTCCCACTTTTTGTGACCCCATGGACTGCAGCATGCCAGACTTCCCTGTTCTTCACCATCTCCCGGAGTTTGTTCAAACTCATGTCCATTGAATCAATGATGTCATCCAACCATCTCATTCTCTGTTGCTCCCCTCTCCTCCTGTCCTCAATTTTTCCTAGCACTGGGGTCTTTTGCAATGAGTCGGCTCTTCAGATCAGGTGGGCAAAGTATTGGACAGTAGTACAACCAACTAAAAATCAGTGGTTTTTTATTATCATCTTGTGGCTGGGTGCAAGATGGCTTAAATGTACTCATTGCATAGTAGGTGCAAGAACTCTACCAGCAATAAGTGTCCAAACCAGCTGGGATGCAGGAATTCATTCATTTGCTCAGCAGCTCTTAGGTGCAACAGCCAGCGCTGCGCACTGCAGATGAAGTATCCGGCAGTACTGACACAGTCCCTGACCTCGTGGACTGTACACTCAGGGTGCGGGGCTAGAATCCAGCAAGGCTGCAGGTCGGGATGAAGGCCATTGCTCTTCCTTCTTGAGAGGATAATGTTTGAGTTAGACTGAAGATAAGGAGGGGGCAGCAGTGGAAGATCTAGGCGAGCATTCCAGGTGCAGTGAAAGTCAGTGCAGGAGTCTTGAACCAAGAACACGGCCGTATGTGAGACACTGTGGGTGGGGTGGTGCCTGGAGACAGATGGTGAAGAAAAGGGCTGGCAGTTGGCACTGTGCAGAATCTCACAAGCCATGGTAAGGAGTCTAGATTTTAATCTGGTTGCAAAGGGGAAGCACTGGAGAGCTTTAAGCATGATAGTTATATAATTTCATAAAGAAAGACCCCTCTGGCTGCTGTATAGAGTCTAGAGAGGCAAGAAGGGGAGCAGAAACCACTTTGGGGGCTGTTGCGTTGGTCTGAGTGAGGGGTGATCATGGCTTTGATGAAAGTCCTAGCAGTGGGTATGAAGGAAATGGTCAAATTCAAGAACTGTCTTGGAAGTAGAGAGGATACGACCCACTGGTTTGGATAGTGGCTGTGATGAAAGACAGAACGTATAAATGACTCCTAGTTAAAATTATGGATTAAACAATTGAGTGGGTGATGAGCGTCAATTATTGAGACGTTTTCTTCTTAGCTTATGCTCCGCTAACCTAGAAAAAGAAAAATGAATCCCCTTTCCCCAACTAACTCTTGTGCTGACAAAAAAAGAAATACACTAAAGAGATAGGATGAAAGAATTATTTTTCAGTCAATTAGCATTCTCATATTATTTAAGCTACTGAGTGATGCTAGTGGTAAAGAATCTACCTGCCAATGCAGGAGATACAAGAGACGAGGGTTCAGTCCCTGGGTTGGGAAGATCCCCCTGTAGAAGGTCATGGCAACCCACTCCAGTAATTTTGCCTGGAAAATCCCACGGACACAGGAGCCTGGTGGGCTGCAGTTCACGGCATCGCAAAGAGTAGGACATGACTGAACGACTAAGCACGCGCACACACACACACATACACACACACACATTATTCGAGCTACTGGAGAGTATCACAGACCACTCTTCTGGAATCACCATCCCAGGGCATCCAGGACTGAACTCAGACAAGCAATGTGATTGGCCCATGGTGACATCATGCTTCTATTTCAGAGTTGAACTTGGGATCTGGGTGTTGGTGCCCAGATCCTGAGGTCTGGTCGCCCACTGGCCCCTAAGCCCTGGAGGGCGCCAGGCTGTGCGGAAACCATTCTATGAGCTGATAAAAAGCTCACATGGCTGGGCCTTGGGTCAAAGGGTTGTGTAACACAGTCCACAATGGCAGTGGAAGTAAGACTAGAAACCAGAAAATATATGTCAGTGTGGTCTGACCCCTTGCTGGGTTCACATGAAAAGCCCATCTGCTTTCCAGAAAGCAGTGGTACAGACCATTGTTCCTGTTCACGAGCTCTCTGGGGCAGTTCTTCAAGGACACAGTCCCCTCTTGCACTAGAGATTATTTTAAAAGTAAACAACACAAGATACCACTATTTAAAGAAAGTCTGTGGCTCTAACATCCTTCTCAGAAACATTTTATTGTTGCACAAAAAGGGACCTCATTACAAAGAGTTTTATTCATAGATTTACAAAGAAGGTGGAGACCATGGGTGGTCTGCCCATACCTAGGAGGCAGAATTAACTAGCTCCAGTCTCAAAAGGCAGTGAATTCCAGAACAAATTTCTGCTATGAAAATCGACTTTTGCCTGCTACCAGCTTATAAGACAATCCTCACATGTCTAACCCTGTGTAATGATTTGAGAAAGGCACAGTATTCGCTGTAACTGTGCCATCGGTACAGTCTGCAATTTACCAAATTACAGTGTCAATTTCCCTTTTCACTGCGTCTTTGGAGCATGGTGCCCAAAGCTTAAGGGTGGTGGGGTCCTGGGTTGATCCCTTAAGCTTTAGCCCACTCCCCCTGGGTGTGTTGAAGGCATCTCCGCCACCTAGTTTATGGCAAATCTCTGATTGAGTCATTGCTATAGGATGAAGGAAAATCTCAAATCATGGACTCACACTAATGCAATGTCAGATGGAGCCACAAGATCATATCAGTGCAATTCACAGCAGTCATGACGTGTGGAGGACACATATGCACATCATACACACAGTACCTACACCAAAGGAGGCCTACAATCTAGCAGACAGAATATCATAGTGGTTAGGTGCTTGGACTCTGGAGCTGAACTGCCCAAGTTCAAGTTCCACTTCTCTCACTTATTAGTTGTATATGTAAAGCCTTGGCAAGTCTGTTAAATGGGGTGACAACAGAGTATATTTCATAGGGCAGCTGAAATGGTTAAATGAATTAAAACACAAGAAGATGTGGTGCATAAATACAATGGAATATTACTCAGTCATAAAAAAAGGAATAAATTTGGGTTTATCTGTAGAGATGTGGATAGACCAAGGGACTGTTAAACAGAGTGAAGGAAGTCAGAAAGAGAAGCACAAATATTGTCCTAACACACACATGTGGAATCTAGAAAAATGGTACAGATGAAACTACTTGCAGGTCAGAACTAGAGACGCAGACAGAGAGAGTAGACTGTGGTCCTGGCAGGAGACGAGGGGGTGGAAGGAATTGGAAGACTGGGGTTGAGGTATGTACACACTGCTGTGTGTGAATAAATAGCTAGTGGGAAGCTGTGTAGCACAGAGAGCTCCGTTCGGTGCTCTGGGTTGACTAAAAAGGTGGGATGCGGTGAGGGTGGGAGGGAGGCTCGGGAGGGAGGGGACACAAGTACACGTAGAGCTGATTCACTCTTGTTGTGCAGTGGAAACTAGCACGACACCTATAGAGCAACTATACCCCAATAGAAAAATTAAAAAGATTAAAAGCTAAAAGTAACCAAAAAACCTTCACATAAATGACAGAATAGCACACTGGCAAAGAGAGGGTACTATGTAACCATCTGCTATTGTTATGATCATCCTGCACTTTTTCTGTCTAAGGTCACATGTAGTATCTGTTTCATTACTTTGGGTGCCATCAGAGATCATTTTAAGGGAACATAGGAGAAACAACATGTGTTGAGCCTCCATTACATACCAGCAACTGTTCTAGAGACTGTACGTGCTCCACCTCAAAGTCTGAAATATCCCTCCCATAGCAGTAGCCCACGGTCAAAGTTGGGAAAAGGTATGGTTTGATCCAGGCACTTAGCCTTGCAACCACCCATCCTCCATTCAGAACCTGATTCTGCCACTTCCTGCGTGACCTTGAGCAAGTTACATTAGCCCTCTGAGTCTTCATTTCCTTACCTATTAATGTAAAAAAGACATAAAAACTTATTTTCACAGGAAGAATCTAGCAAGTTTATATATGTGTGTGTGTGTGTATATATATATATATATATATATATATATATATATTAAGGTGGCTGGCATACACACCAAAATAAATGAACAAATGTAATGAAACAGAAAGAGACTCACAAATATAGAGAACAAACTAGTGATTACCAGTGGGGAGAGGGAAGCAGGGAAGGGTAATGTAGGGATAGAGGATTAAGAGGTACAAACTATTAGGTATAAAATAAGTTACAAGGATGCAGTGTTCAGCACAGGAGATATGTAATAGTCAATATTTGATAGTAACTTTGTATGGAGCTGAAGCTACAAAAAGACTGAATTACTATGTTATACACCCGAAATTAATATAATATTGTAAGTCATCTGCTGCTGCTGCTAAGTCGCTTCAGTCGTGTCCAACTCTTAGTGACCCCATGGTCTACAGCCTACCAGGCTCCTCTGTCCATGGGATTTTCCAGGCAAGAGTACTGGAGTGGGGTGCCATTGCCTTCTCCGTGTAAGTCATCTATAGTTCCATAAAAAATAAATGAAAAAAAAAGTGGCTGGCACAGTGCAGATTCTTAAAAGTAATGTTGCTCCTATAATTACTTGTCAGCTTCTCCCTCCCAGGGAACTGGTAGCTTCCCTTGGGAAACCTCAAGGACAATCATCATTTTACTTTTTAAACATGATTTATTATCATTCTTTCATAGAAAAAAAAAATAACGTTTTAAATCATTATATGTAGAAGTCCTGCTCCATAAAACACTCTCTTCCATCTCCTGCCCCCAAATAGCCAAACGTATTAATGAAATGAATGATATTGCCTTTAACTTTATTCAGAAGATATGTATTTTCTTGCCATGTATGTGATTCCATTTGCTATTTAACGTTGCCATATTGGGCTTCCCTGGTGGCTCAGGTGATAAAGAATCTGCTTGCAACGTGGGAAACCTGGGTTCAATCCCTAGGTTGAGATGATCCCCCGGGGAAAGGAATGGCTACCC
>NW_011494917.1:708467-715991 GCF_000754665.1 Bison bison bison | reverse complement strand
GGCTACCACTCAAGTATTTTTTTTAATTAACTAATGTATCTTAAATGGAGGACAATTTCTTTACAAATATTCTGCTGGTTATTGCCATACATCAGCATGAATCACCCGTGGGTGCACATGTGTCTCCCCGTCCTGAAACCTCCTCCCACCTCCCTCTCCACCCCATCCCTCTGGGTTGTCCCAGAGCACCGGCTTTGAGGGGGCTGCTTCCTGCACTGAACGTGCACTGGTCATCTATTTTACATATGGTAATATACATGTTCCAATGCTATTCTCTCATATCATCCCACCCTCGCCTTTTTCCAGAGAGTCCAAAAGTCTGTTCTTTACATCTGTGTCTCTTTTGCTGCCTTGCATATAGGATCATCATTACCATCTTTCTAAATTCCATATATATGCAATAACATACTGTATTGATGTTTTCTTTCTGACTTACTTCACTCTGTATAATAGGCTTCAGTTTCATCCACCTCATTGGGACTGACTCAAATGCATTCTTTTTATAGCTGAGTAATATTCCATTGTGTATATGTACAACTTCCTTATCCATTCATCTGCTGATAGACATCTAGGTTGCTTCCAGATCCCAGCTATTGTAAACAATGCTGTAATGAACACTGGGGTACATGTGTGTCTTTCAATTCTGGTTTCCTCAGTGCGTATCGCTGGGTCATATGGCAGTTCTATTTCCAGTTTTTTCAGGAATCTCTGTATTGTTCTCCATAGTGGCTGTACCAGTTTGCATTCCCACTAGGAATGTAAGAGGGTTCCCTTTTCTGCACACTTCCTCCAACTTTTATTGTTTGTAGACTTATGATGGCACATTCTGACCAGTGTAAGATGATACCTCATTGTGGTTTTGATTTGCATTTCTTTAATAATGTCACTCCAGTATTCTTGCCTGGAGAATCCCACAGACAGAGGAGCCTGGTGGGCTATAGTCCACGCGGTCTCAAAGAGTCAGACATGACCGAGTGACTAACAACAAACAAACAACAAGCATACTGAAAGAAAAAAATTAGTTCCTGTTATATTTCCAACAGGCATATGCTTCCTTACTCTATGTTCACTGTTCAGCCTGATAGATTTGATCCTTTCCTTTTCTTTCCCCTGTAGCTTTTTTTTAAATCAAAGAAGAAACATTAATTGAGACAGAAAGATGGAAGGATGACTAACACCTCTGAGATGACTGGGAGTGATAGCTTTTCTGGTAATCTGTGGGGGCTTATCCTATTCCTTCTAAAATCTGTCTATGGCTTTGTCAACCAAACCTTAAGGCTTTGAGGGATACACATCTTATGATTCTGAAGACGGGAGGGCTGTAAGACGGCAGCTCCTCCAAAGAGCTCGGCTAGGTGTTTTGGTACCCCGGCCCTTCCTTTTGGTTCCGGGCAGCAGTGGGGAAGTGCAGTTACACAATATACTAAGCTAAGGACCTCAGACCTACAAACACACCTCTATTTACCATAGCCTGGCACTGACCAGGGACTGGCCACAGCCTACAAGGGCAGTTGGTGTCACTGGTGATTATATACATTGGTGTTGCATTGGGTGGCAGAAAGTGCCAGAAGCCCAAGCAGACTAATACTAGGTTGAGACTGGAGAGAACTAGCATCAGAACAGCATGTCCTTGGCAGGACAAGTAGCCCTCGGAGGTCAGAGGGAAGAAGACAGCAGGGACAAGGCGTGGCCCTGGACACAGACAACAATCCGTACTCCTTACTGAGTGCTCACTGCAGAGGCCGCTTTTCCAGCCTCTCAGACATGGCACGCCCTTCTGATGGCCTAAATTACTGGGGCTCCTTGCCCCAGCAGCACTGATGAATACTGAAGTCATAGTCAAGCCAATCAGGAACTCACTCCTTTAACAATTAGTTATCGAGTACCTGCTATAAGAACAAAAGATGTCAAATTTCCATGACCACGGTGCTTACATTCTAGCAAGGGGAGATAGATAATAAGTAAATCATTTAGTATCTTAGAGATTAAAAGTGCTAAGGGAGGATTTCCCTGGTAGCACAGTGGGTAAGAGTCCACCTGCCGATTCAGGGATCACAAGCTCCATCCCTGGCCTGGGCGGATCCCATGTGCGGCAGAGTGCCCAAGCCTGTGCGTCACAGCTAGCGAGCCTGTGTACTGCAGAGTGCCTAAGCCTGTGTGCTTGGAGCTTGTGCTCCTCAACAAGAGAAGCCGCCCAACAAAGAGTGGCCCCCGCTCACTGCAACTAGAGAAGGCCCCCACACAGCAACGAAGACCCAGCACAGCCAAAACTAAAATAAATTATTTTTTTAAGTGATAAGGGAAATGAAAACGGAATGCAGGGAGAAGGGGGTTGGGAGTGTAGCGGGAAGTCTAAGGTTCTAAATACAGTGATCAGGGTAAGTCTCATTGTGAAGATGATCTTTGAGAAAAGACTTTAAGAAGTGAGGGAATAGGCCAGGCAGTCACCTGAGGCAAGAGAGTGGCCAGAACCACCAGTGCAAAGATCCTGAGGCAGAGGGAGCTCAGAGGAGGACAGAAAGCAAAGGAGCTAGCAGCAGGAGGTGATGTCACAGAGGTAACGGGGCAGCTGACCAGACCACAGAAGGCTGTAAGGACTTCAATTTTCATTGAGTGACATGTGGGGCCGTGCAGGCTTTTGAACAGAGGAGTGATATAATCTAACTTTTTAGAAAGATTAAAAGGCTGTTGCACTAATCCAGGTAAGATGCCAAGGCAGCTCAGACCAGAGTGGTGGCAGCAGAGATGATGAGAAGAGATCAAATTCTGCATAATTTGCTTAAAAAAATTTTCTTTTGGAGTCTAGCTGGTTTACAATGTTGTGTTAGTTACAGGTGTACAGCAAAGTCAGTCAGTCATACGTATATCCACTCTTTTTTAGATTCTTTCCCCAACAGGCCACTATAGAGAAATTCTGCATAATTTCTGGATTAGGATTTCTTGATGGATTGGAGAAGACTGGGAAATGGCTACAAGGTTTTTGTCCTGGACAGTTAGAAGACTGAAGTTGCCATCAGCTCATATTTGGAAGGAGCAGGTTTGGGGGAAGATCAGAAGCTCAGTTTGGGATATGACAGGTTTGAGATGGTTGTGAGACATGCTGGGGGAAGTGTAGACCTTGAGCAATGAGCCTGGAGTTCAGAGAGAGGCTGCACTGGAGATTCCTGAAGGAGGGAGGCTGCAGAGAGTCACGGATGGGGCACTTCAGCTTTTCAGGTGGCCAGGAGGAGAAGGGACTGACAGAAGAGCTGGAGGCCTGATCACTGAGGCAACTTCCTGCAAAGCAAGACGGAGAGGCTTCCCCACCGGCAGGACAGGGACTGTTGGCTAGGCTGTCTTTCCAATTTGAGATGTGTGATTGGGGTGATGTGATGTGATCCTTGTGTTTGGCTCCTGGTGGTTTCATGGAGGCTGTGGGGGTGGGGAAAGCAGCCTAGATTATATTTGTGTGTGTGTGTATTTTAGCATATTTGGATTATGTGGCTGGGTGGACTCACATGACCCAAGAGATAGAACCTCATGACCAGGGAAGCCCTCTGGGTAAGGCTACAGGCGTGTCTCCTTCCATCTAACAGAGGGGAAAGCATTTTGCTTCACATTTTGTCAGTTAAGACAAAATTATAGAAAATGGTTTTTTTTAAAATAAATTTAAAAAATTTTTAATTATATTTTGCAAAATAAATTTACAAAGAAATAATTTCCCAATCACTTGTGAATCTGAAACCCATGAGATATAAATGGTTCACAAGAGCCTTTTCTTCTGAATTCACTGTATTCAACTCTTCTTCAGAGAAGGGGATTTTCTAAGGTGCTTATGGTCTATTATGTGTGATTTTATCTTCTTCTGAAAATATTTCTTCCTCTTCATCTTTTTATCATTTTTATTATAAATGATGTATTACTTATTTTGGGTTATTTGGCTACACAGTTGAAAATGATGGCCCATCCCATTAAGGAGAAATTTATTCACCAAACTGATGCAATCCCAGTATCGAGACCCAAAGGATTTCTCTCCATGAGCCATCCCCTTAATGGGAGCAATTTAAATGACTTAGTTCCACAGACATAGAGGACATTTTTCTATACATTAAGATATTATCTTTTAGGTGTTTCCTGGAGTTGAACTACACAAAAGGACATACATTCTTGTGTTTCCTCTCCTGGGTATTCAGCAATCATTATGTAGCAACTATGCTGTGGTTGGCCAGACCCAAGAGCTGGACAGATACTAACTCATTTTATCCTCTCAACAGCCTATGAGGCAGGGACTGTCATCACCACCATTATCCCCATGATGCAGATGAGGGAATGAATAAGAGTCACTTTACTTGTGAAGGACACATGGTGAGTTAGTAGGAGGCACAGGATTCAAACCCAAGTAGCCGGGATCCAGAGCCTGTGCGTTTAATCACCTTTCTTTGCCATGTTCTGTGCCCCTTGGGGTAGCTTTCCACTGTGTGAGCTGCCTCTGTTTTCTTTGGGAAGATCAGAATTTCCTATCTGGCACTCCTGAATCACCCTTCAAGTTCACCAAACGGCATCTGAAAAATGGGTGACCAAACCCACTCTGATGATGATGTGGTTAGCCAGTGAGACCACTGACCATAAGATAACCAAGTGGAGGGCCACACAGATGGAATCACTCGTCTCTTTCCTCATAAGAAGGCGGCAGATATTCTCCATGCTGCTAGATACTTACTGTGCTGTGCTTAGTCACTCAGTCATGTCCGACTCTGCGACCTCTGGACAGTAGCCCACCAGGCTCCTCTGTCCATGGAATTCTGCAGTCAAGAACACTGGAGTGGGTTGCCATGCCCTCCTCCAGGGGATCTTCCCAGCCCAGGGATTGAACCTAGGTCTCCTGTATTGCAGGCAGACTTTACCAGCTGAGCTATCAGGAAAGCCCAAGAATACTGGATTGGGTACCCTATCCCTTCGCCAGGGAATCTTCCTGACCCAGGAATTGAACTGGGGTCTCCTGCAATTGCAGGCAGATTCTTTACCAGCTGATCTACCAGGGAAGCCCACTGATTGTAGCTATTGGTGTTCTAAACACAATCAATCTAGAAGTGACTGTTTTCATACACTATGGAATATGTCCATCTAAAGATTAAAAACGTTTATTCTAGGATAACTAACAAGGTCCTACAGCAGAGCCCAGAGAACTATATTCAATATCCTTTGATAAACCATAATGGACAAGAATATGAAAAAGAATATATATATGTGTGTATAATTGAGTTACTTTGCTGTATAGCAGAAATTAACACAACATTGTAAATCAACTATACTTCAATAAATTTTCTGTAAAAAGAGAGAAAAAATATTTAATCTACTTTTCTCAATTTTTTTAAGTGAAAGGCTCTTTGCAAGCAACTATGTTTGGGTGTATTAGAAAGCAATGCCTGTCAGAGGATTTAGTCCTTAGTAAAGTTCTTCCTTTATACTCTGTCTAGCGTGACAGCACCAGGAGCAAGTGTCCTGTTTCTGCAGATATTTGGTTCTCACCCTGTGGCCAGCACTATACCATCTCTTCTGGCTGAACCAGTCTCGCAGTGCCTGACTTCTGTACAGATGTTCCTGAGCACATCAGAGTCCAAGAAGTTGGCTTGTCAGATGCAGACTCCAGCTCAGCAGTCTGAGATAGGGCCTGAGAGTCTACATTTCTTTTTCTTTAAATTTTCTAATGTTTTAGTCTCACCTCAGAGCATGTGGGATCTTAGTTCCCTGACCAGGGATCAAACTGGTGCCCCCAGCATTGGAAGCTTGGAGTCCTAACCACTGGACCACCAGGAAGGTCCTGAGTACACATTTCTAACAGGCTGCCAGGTGGTGCTGGTCTTCTCAGCTCCATTTGAGCAGCAAAACTGAGGTGCTCAACCTTGGCTGCTCTGCTGGAAACACTTGTGAAGCTGAAAAATACTCTAGCCTGGGTTTTGTCTTCAGAGGCTGATTTTACTGCTCCAGAGTGTGGTCTGGAAGGCAGGACTTTTTAAAGCTTCTCAGATGAACTATTGTTCAGCCATTATTCAGACCCACTGCTGCAGTAGAAAGCAGTGGTCCTCAAAATGAGGTCCTTGACCAGCAGCAGCAGCATCTCCTGAGAACAGTTCAGGAACGCAGGTTCTTGGACCCCACCCCAGACAGACCTGAATCTGAAGCTCAGAGTGGGCCCAGCATCTGTGTGGTAACAAGACTCCTTGAGATTCTGACAATCATGCAAGTTTGAGAAACACTGGTTTAGAGGCTCATAGAATATATTTTCCATTTCTCTATATTTTCCCCCATTTTCCTTATCCACCTCTCCGCTTCCTCTCTCCCAACTCCAAGCCTCCAATTCCCATCTGTGAACTGTTTGAATTAGCAATGCTATACCAAGATGGGGCTTCCTGGTGGCTCAGATGATAAAGAATCTGCCTACAATGCAGGAGACCTGGGTTTGATCTCTGGGTTGGGAAGATCCCCTGGAGGAGGCAATGGCAACCCACTCCGGTATTCTTGCCTGGAGAATTCCATGGACAGAGGAGCCTGGCAGGCTACAGTCCATGAGGTTGCAAAGAGTCGACACAACTGAGCATACGCCTCCAACTATTTACATAGCATTTTCATTGCATCAGGGATTTAAGCAATCTGGAGATGATTTACAGTGTGTGGGAGGGGACTTCGCTGGTGGTACAGTGGATAAGAATCTGCCTGCCAATGCAAGGGACACAGGTTTGATCCCTGGTCTGGGAAGAGCTCACATAACGCTGAGCAAGTAAGCCCATGCACCGCAGCTGCTGAGCCTGTGCTTTAGAGCTCAAGAGCTGAAACGACGAAGTCCACATGCTCCAAATACTGAAGCCCATCCACCTAGAGCCTGTGTTCCGGAACAAAGGAAGCCCATGCACCACAGCTGCTGAGCCTGTGCTTTAGAGCTCAGGAGCTGAAACGACAAAGTCCACATGCTCCAACTGCTGAAGCCCATCTACCTAGAGCCTGTGCTCAAGAACAAAGGAAGCCACCGCAATGAGAAGCCTGTGCACCACAGTGAGGGGAGCCCCTCCTCGCCATGACTAGAGAAAACCCACGCACAGCAACAAAGACCCAGGCCAGCCAAAGATAAAGATCAATAGATTTTAAGAGTATGTGGGGGGATGAAAATAGGTTACATGTAAATAATATGCCATTTTAGTATAGAATTTGAGCATACACAGATTTCGTTCTCATGGAACAAGGTTTTCCCACCAACAGTGCACAAGGGCTTTAGTTTCTCCACTTCCTTGCCAATATTTGTTTTTTTCTGGATTTTTGATAGTAGCCACCTAGTGAACATAAGGTGACATATCATTGTGGTTTTGATTTGAACACTGGAAGAAACACAAGCTGGAATCAAGATTGCCGGGAGAAATATCAATAACCTCAGATATGCAGATGACACCACCCGTATGGCAGAAAGTGAAGAGGAACTAAAAAGCCTCCTGATGAAAGTGAAAGAGGAGAGTGAAAAAGTTGGCTTAAAGCTCAACATTCAGAAAACGAAGA
>NW_011494917.1:703081-707818 GCF_000754665.1 Bison bison bison | reverse complement strand
GCAAGGAGGCCTGGCGTGCTGTGATTCATGGGGTCGCAAAGAGTCGGACATGACTGAGCGACTGATCTGATCTGATCTGAATAATTAGTGACATTGAGCTAATAATGTCACTAGCTCATTATGTCATAACTCAAAATGTCATAAAGACATTTTCATATACTTTTTGGCCATTTGTATTTTCTCTTTGGAGAAATGTCTATTCAAGTCCTTTGTCTATTTTCTTAGCTGTTTTGCTTGATTTCTTTTGTTGCTGAGTTTCAGGAGTTCTTTATATATTCTGGATATTAATGTTTTTTCAAACATATGTTTTACAAACATTTTTTGCCTATTGTTAAATTGTCTTTCTGCTCTGTTGATTGGGTCCTTTGAAACACAGAAGCTTTACATTTTTATGCAGTCAGATTTACCTATTTTTACTTTTGTTGCCTGTACTTCTGATGTCACCCCCAAGAAATCATTGCCAAATATAATGAAGCTTTCCCTTGCAATTTCTTCTAAGAATTTTATATTTTTGGGTCTTACATTTACGTTGTTCATCCACATCATGTTAATTTTTGCGTATCGTGTAAAGTTAGGGGTCCAACTTCACTCTTTTGCATGTGGATATCCAGTTTTTTCAACACCATTTGTTGAAAAGATTGTCCTTTCCCCCTTAGAACGTTCTTGGTATCCATATCAACAATTCTGACTGTATACGCCAGGGCTTATTTCTGGGCTTTCTATCTACAGCGTTGGATTACAATACAGTATGCCAGGATCACACCGCTTTGTTTATGGTCAGTTCAGTCCCTCAGTTGTGTCTGACTCTTTGTGGCCCCATGGACTGCAGCACGCCAGGCCTCCCTGTCCATCACCAACTCCCGGAGCTTACTCACACTCATGCCCATCGAGTCAGTGATGCCATCCAACCATCTCATCCTCTCTCATCCCCTTCTGCTCCTGCCTTCAATCTTTCCCAGCATTAGGGTCTTTTCCAACAAGTCAGCTCTTGGCATCAGGTGGCCAGAGTATTGGAGTTTCAGCTTCAACATCAATCCTTCCAATGAATATTCAGGACTGATCTCCTATACGATGGACTGGTTGGATCTCCTTGCAGTCCAAGGGACTCTCAAGAGTCTTCTCCAACACCACAGTTCAAAAGCATCAATTCTTCGGCACTCAGCTTTCTTATAGTCCAACTCTCACATCCGTACATGACTACTGGAAAAACCATAGCTTTGACTAAATGGACCTTTGTCAGCAAGGTAATATCTCTGCTTTTTAATATGCTAAGTTGGTCATAGCTTTTCTTCCAAGGAGCAAGTGTCTTTTAATTTCATGGCTGCAGTCACCATCTGCAGTGATTTTGGATTATGGTATTTTGTTTATGGTAGCTTTGTAGTAAGTTTTGAACTCAATAAATATGAGAACTCCAGCTTTGTTCTTCTTTTTCAAAATTATTTTAGCTATATGGGGTAATAGCAGGCAAAGTTTAAAACAAAAATTCAGATTACCTCCATCTTGAAATCTTCACATGATTTCCCATGATGTGTAAAATCCAAGCTCCTTACTAAGAGGATCCTCAGCTTCACCTCTCAGCATCCTCTCCTCATCCATGATGCTCCAGTCACATAGGTTTGCTCCCCGGGCTGGTCCCTCTTCCCCAAGTGTTTTTTACTCACATATCCATCCATTTGTTCATCCTGTATGTGTTGAAGTTCTATTATGTGTTGGGCTCTGTTACAGGCACTGGAGATACAGCAGTTAACACACTCGTACTGACTCCCTCCTGGCTTTTTAGCTGAGAGGCCTTTCTTTGTTCCCACTCTAAACTGATCCTGTTTTTCCCCTACCCACCAGTATCCACCTCTATACTCTGCTTTCGTGCATTCATATTATAGATTTACCTTATCTCATCATTTTGTTGATCTCCTGCACCAGACCTTGAGCTACCAAAAGTAGATAGAAGACATTACATAGGGGGAGGCACTCAGTATACATTCTCGAAAGAATAAACTGAGATTAGTTGATAACTTTCTGAGAGGACAGTAGAGCTAAGTAACAAGGGCTCTTTTTTAGAGGACAAAGTGGTCAGTTACTTTTCTGAGTCATGGACATTGCTGTAGGTTTGAATTACCATATAGAAGGTTATTATAAACTTGCACTAAACAGTCAGTAAAGAATCTGCCTGCAGCTGAGGAGACCAGGGTTCAATCCCTGGGTCAGGAAGATCCCCTGGAGAAGGATATGGCAACCCACTTCAGTATACTTGTCTGGAAGGCCCTATGGACAGAGGAGCCCAGTGGGCTACAGTCCATGAGGTCGCAAGAGTCAGACATGACTTAGTGACTAAACTACCAAATGTGGAATAAAGTATAGTAACTATAATTTCACTGTTAAAACCAAACAGAATTTCTGAGGACCCTGAAACAGGCACATGACAAAATGCTCAATGTCACTAATTATTAAAGGAATGTAAATCAGAACTGCAATGAAATATCACCTCACACCAGTCAGAATAGCTATCATCAAAAAATCTTCAAATAACAAATGCGGGAGAGGGTGTGGAGAAAAGGGATCACTCCTACACTGTTAATGGGAATATAAGCTGGTGCCGCCGCTATGGAAAACATTATGGAGGTTCCTCAAGAAAACATTATGGAGGTTCCTCAAGAAAACACCTAAAAATATAGCTACCATATAATCCAGCAGTCCCACACTTGGGACATATATCCAGATAAAACTATAATTCAAAAGATACATGCACCCCAATATTCATAGCCGCAGTATTCACCATAGCCATGACATGTAAACAATCGAAGTGTCCACTGACAGATGGATAAAGACGACGTGGTGTATATAGAAACAATGGAATACTACTCAGCCATAAAAAAGAATGAAGTAATGTCATTTGCAACAAACGGATGGACCAAATAGAGATTATCACGTGAAGTGAAGTAGGTCAGAAGGAGAAAGAAAATACTATATGACATCACTTATATATGGGATCTAAAAAATAACATAAACAAACTTATCCACGAAACAGCAACAGACTCACAGACATAGAGAACAGACTGGCCAAGAAGGAGGGGGTGGGGGTGAGATGAGTGGGAGTTTGGGGCAGCAAATGCAGTCTAGTGTATGGAGAAAGCATAAACAACAAGGCCCTACCATATAGCACAGGGAGCCATATTCAATGTGCTGTGATAAACTAGAGTTTATAAAAAATATATAAAATTGAATATATGTACATATATATGTAACAATCAATTTGCTGTACAGCAGAAATTACTGCAATATTGTAAATCAACTATACTTTTAAAAAAGAGAAATTTACCTTCTTGTGTCAACTGAAAGCAACAATCTGATATCTTAGAAAGTGAAAGAAATTATTTCCTGTTAATAACTGGCCTGCCCTTTATTAAACTTATGCATTCTACTCACTGATTAAAAGTCATTGACTTAGAGAGCTGTTAGATTCCAATGCTTTAAAAATGTATTAAAATGTGAGTCAATCCAGGTTTAACCAAAAAGAGGAGGGACTGCTTCCCAAACCATCCCATTTTTGAGTAATGCTGAAGAAGCTGAAGTTGAATGGTTCTATGAAGATCTGCAAGACCTTTTAGAACTAACACCCAAAAAAGATGTCCTTTTCATTATAGGGGACTGGATTGCAAAAGTAGGAAGTCAAGAAACACCTGGAGTAACAGGCAAATTTGGCCTTGGAATACAGAATGAAGCAGGACAAATGTTAATAGAGTTCTGCCAAGAGAAGGCACTGGTCACAGCAAACACCCTCTTCCAACAACACAAGAGTAGACTCTACACATGGACATCACCAGATGGTCAACACCGAAATCAGATTGATTATATTCTTTGCAGCCAAAGATGGAAAAGCTCTATACAGACAGCAAAAACAAGACCGGGAGCTGACTGTGGCTCAGACCATGAACTCCTTATTGCCAAATTCAGACTTAAATTAAGAAAAGTAGGGAAAACCACTAGACCATTCAGGTATGACCTAAATCAAATCCCTTATGATTATACAACGGAAGTGAGAAATAGATTTAAGGGACTAGATCTGATAGATAGAGTGCCTGATGAACTATGGAATGAGGTTCGTGACAGTGTACAGGAGACAGGGATCAAGACCATCCCCGTGGAAAAGAAATGCAAAAAGGCAAAATGGCTGTCTGGGGAGGCCTTACAAATAGCTGGGAAAAGAAGAGAAGCGAAAAGCAAAGGAGAAAAGGAAAGAAATAAACATCTGAATGCAGAGTTCCAAAGAATAGCAAGAAGAGATAAGAAAGCCTTCCTCAGCAATCAATGCAAAGAAATAGAGGAAAACAACAGAATGGGAAAGACTAGAGATCTCGTCAAGAAAATTAGAGATACCAAGGAAACATTTCATGCAAAGATGGGCTCGATAAAGGACAGAAATGGTATGGACCTAACAAAAGGAGAAGATATTAAGAAGAGGTGGCAAGAATACACAGAAGAACTATACAAAAAAGATCTTCACAACCAAGATAGTCACGATGGTGTGATCACTGACCTAGAGCCAGACATCCTGGAATGTGAAGTCAAGTGAGCCTTAGGAAGCATCACTACAAACAAAGCTAGTGGAGGTGATGGAATTCCAGTTGAGCTATTTCAAATCCTGAAAGATGATGCTGTGAAAGTGCTGCACTCAATATCTTCTGCTTCTGTTAGGTCCATACCATTTCTGTCCTTTATCAAGCCCATCTTTGCATGAAA
>NW_011494917.1:700309-702978 GCF_000754665.1 Bison bison bison | reverse complement strand
ATAATGCTCAAAATTCTCCAAGCCAGGCTTCAACAATACATGAACCGTGAACTTCCAGATGTTCAAGCTGGTTTTAGAAAAGGCAGAGGAATCAGAGATCAAATTGGCAACATCCACTGGATCATCGAAAAAGCAAGGGAGTTCCAGAAAAACATCTATTTCTGCTTTATTGACTTGCCAAAGCCTTTGACAATAAACTGTGGAAATTTTTGAAAGAGATGGGAATACCAGACCACCTGACCTGCCTCTTGAGAAACCTATATGCAGGTCAGGAAGCAACAGTTAGAACTGGACATGGAACAACAGACTGGTTCCAAATAGGGAAAGGAGTACGTCAAGGCTGTATATTGTCACCCTGCTTATTTAACTTCTATGCAGAGTACATCATGAGAAACGCTGAGCTGAAAGAAGCACAAGCTGGAATCAAGATTGCCGGGAGAAATATCAATAACCTCAGATATGCAGATGACACCACACTTATGGCAGAAAATGAAGAGGATCTAAAAAGCCTCTTGATGAAAGTGAAAGGGGAGAGTGAAAAAGTTGGCTTAAAGCTCAACATTCAGAAAGCAAAGATCACGCCATCTGGTCCCATCACTTCATGGCAAATAGACGGGGAAACAGTGGAAACAGTGTCAGACTTTATTTTTGGGGGCTCCAAAATCACTGCAGATGGTGACTGCAGCCATGAAATTAAAAGACGCTTACTCCTTGGAAGGAAAGTTATGACCAACCTAGATAGCATATTCAAAAGCAGAGACATTACTTTGCCAAAAAAGGTCCATCTAGTCAAGACTATAGTTTTTCTAGTGGTCATGTATGGATGTGAGAGTTGGACTGTGAAGAAAGCTGAGCACTGAAGAATTGATGCTTTTGAACTGTGGTGTTGGAGAAGACTCTTGAGAGTCCCTTGGACTACAAGTTGATCCAACCAGTCTATTCTAAAGGATATCAGTCCTGGGTGTTCTTTGGAAGGAATGATGCTAAAGCTGAAACTCCAGTACTTTGGCCACCTCATGCGAAGAGTTGACTCATTGGAAAAAACTCTGATGCTGGGAGGGATTGGGGGCAGGAGGAGAAGGGGACGACAGAGGATAAGATGGCTGGATGGCATCACGGACTCAATGGATGTCAGTTTGAGTGAACTCTGGGAGTTAGTGATGGACAGGGAGGCCTGGCATGCTGTGATTCATGGGGTCGCAAAGAGTCGGACACAACTGAGCGACTGAATTGAACTGAGCCACTTAGGTCAGTGCTGCCCAAATTACAAGTGTGACTCTGCCACGTTTATGTTATTCAAGTAAACTGATATTTGTGAGGCCTTTTCACCACTTTCTTCCTTTGGGTTCACAATCCGAAAGTATTTGCTCATAGTCAATGAGTTTAACGTGGACACATACTTGCACGGTTACCTCAGTCAACCACAAGGTAAATGGATTTGCCCATACTAAAAACCCCAAATGCTGTGTTGTAACTTTACACCATTAAACTTGCCCAAATTACATTTTATACCCTTCCTTAATGTACGATCCTAAATCACTACTTCTTATGCAAATAAGAACAGCAGACTCGTTCATCCTGAGACAAATTGTGTGAATTCTATTATTTTATCAGATTTTGTTTTGATTCAGTTTCACTCTCCTGTGACACATTCAGGCTAAATTTTTTTTTTAATTGGAAGATAACAGCTTTACAATATTGTATTGGTTTCTGCCATACAACATGTATCAGCTGTAAGTGTGCATATATGTCCCCTCCTTCTTGAGCCTCCTGCCCACCCCACGCTCCATCTTACTCCTCTGGTCATTGCAGAGCACCGGGCTGAGCTCCCTGTGTTATACAGCGGCTTCCCACCTGCTGTCTGTTCTCTACATAGTAATGTATATATGTCAGTGCTGCTCTCTCAGTCCGCCCCACCCTCTCCTTCCCCTGCTGTGTCCACAAGTCAGTCCTCGACGTCTGTGTCTCTATTCCTGCCTGCAAATAGGTTCATCATCACCAGTTTTCTAGGTTCAAGATATATGCATTAATATACAATATTTGTTTTTCTCTTTCTGACTTACTTCACTCTCTATAACAGGCTCTAGGTTTGTCCACCTCAGTTCAACTGACTCAAATTCATTCCTTTCACGGCTGAGTAATATTCCATTGTGTGTGTGTGTGTGTGTATCTATCTATCTATCTATATACACACCACAACTTTACCCATTCATCTGTCCAAGGACATCTAGGTTGCTTCCATGTTCTGGCTACTACAAATAGTGCTGCAATGAACAAAACTATAAACAAGATTAAAAGACAACCCTCAGAATGGGGGAAAATAATGCAAATGAAACAACTGACATAGGATTAATCTCCAAAATATACAAGCAGCTCATGCAGCTCGATATCAGAGAAGCAAACAATCCAATCAAAAAATGAGTGGAAGACCTAAGCAGACGTTTCTCCAAAGGAGATATACAAATGGTTGATAAACACATGAAAAGATGTTCAACGGTGCTCATTATTAGAGAAATGCAAATCAAAACTACCGGTCAGAATGTTGCTGCTGCTGCTGCTAAGTCGCTTCAGTCGTGTCCGACTCTGTGCGACCCATAGACGGCAGCTCACCAGGCTCCCCCGTCCCTGGGATTCTCCAGGCGAGAACACTGGAGTGGGTTGCCATTTCC
>NW_011494917.1:690093-700209 GCF_000754665.1 Bison bison bison | reverse complement strand
CCCCATGGACTGCAGCCCACCAGGCCCCTCCGTCCATGGGATTTTCCAGGCAAGAGTACTGGAGTGGGGTGCCATTGCCTTCTCATGGGTCAGAATGGCCATCATCAAAAAAAATCTACAAACAATAAATGCTGGAGAGGATGTGGAGAAAAGAGAACCCTCCTGCGCTGTTGGCGGGAATGTAAATTGATACAGCCACTATGGAGAATAGTATGGAGATTCCTTTAAAAACTTGGAATAAAACTACCATATGACCCAGCAATCCCACTACTGGGCATATACCCTGAGAAAACCATAATGAACTGTTTCTTACTATGTTCTCCTGGCCTCTTACTCACAAAAGGATCAGATACTATAGTGATTATCTTGCAGAGGTTCACTCATTGTTTTTGGAAACAGGCCACAGATGAAGTAACAATAACCGCACTGACAAAATAAAGTTAAACCAGCAATACAGTATTATGACAACAGATTGCCTCTTGATTTGAAAAAGCAGAGGTGGTACTGTGGCCTTTTTTTTTTTTCCTTTGTATATACAATATCATTTCCCTTGCCATTCTGCCTCTACCTACCACCAAGAAATCTTCATCCAAGAAAGATAGTTCAAAGTTTTCCCTAAGGGCCTTCAGGAATGACTAACTGGGTGTGGTTGACAATACATGAGAAATTTTACTTCAAAAATAAATATTTCCATTATACTTCCTTAGGGGATACATGAGGTCAGGATATGTTATACAATTTTGCTTCACAGCATATAATTTTCTAATTTTCACCACAATTATTTCTCTTCAAAACAAATTAGAGTTCTTGCCAGAATGTTTTTTACAAGATTGCTTAGAGTAACTAAGAATGAAAAGCAACCTGAATGCCCAACACCAGGGGACTGGTTGAATAAACATGATGTGTGTACGTACCAGTGGAATATGATGCAGCCAAAAAAAGTCTATTAATGTGGAAAGATGTTCATTTCATATTGTCTACTGAAGAGAACGTATTAAGCAATAATTTATACTATAACATGTATAAGAGAAATAGCATTATGGTTGCAATATAGGGAATTACGTACGTATTTATAAAGTAGCAGACATTACATTTTATAATGTATGAAATACATTATAACATATATGTGTTAGTCACTCAGTCATGTCTGACTCTGTGACCCTATGGACTGTAGCCTGCCAGGCTCCTCTGTCCTTGGGATTCTCCAGGCAAGAATACTGGAGTGGGTAGCCATTCCCTTCTCCAGGGGGTCTTCCTGATTCAGGGATCAAACCGGGGTCTCCTGCATTACAGGCAGATTCTTTACTGTCTGATGTATTATTCTTTGCTATCTAACATTATTTCTTTGCTAATCACAAAAACATACATCTCAGGTTAATGATTTTAGTGTCTACGTATGGGAAGATGCAAGGGTGTGGGCTCATTTTGAAAAATTTATTTGGCGTCACCAGATGTTAATAGTGGCATGGAGGATCTAGTTCCTCGACCAGGGAATCAAACTCAGGACGCTGCGATGGAAGCATGGTGTCTTAACCACTGGCCCGCCAGTGAAGTCCCAACATATTATTTCTCTGGTAATGCCTTTCTGGGCCTCAGACTCCATCACTGCCTCTTGTTAAACACTCTTGCAGCATCCTGCACTTTTCTTTCATAGCAAATGAATGTTTACTTGCTTACTTACTGATTTTGTCTCTCCACTTGAACATCATCTGCTGGAGGGAAGGGACGTGTCCATCTGATGTGTATCTGTGATGCTATATCTAACTGCATCTAGGTTTATGGTAAACAGTTGAAAAGCTGCTGAACTGTTGAATGAAAGAATTTCTGATGGACAGAGGAGCGGGCTCCAGTCCATGGGGTCGCAAAAGAGTCGGACACGACTTAGGGACTAAACAACAGCAACAATGAATATGCTCAGAAAAAAGTCTGGAATCTATATATCAAAATGTTAACAATGATTTTTTCTGTAAAGAGAGGGATTATGGGTGATTTTTCCTTTCTTAATTTTCTAATTTTTCTACAATGGTTATGTACTTTTTTTTTTTTAATAAAAATGACTTGATGGGATTTTTAAAATTGGAAATTGTTTTCATTGGCTTTGGGGCTGACAGTGCTTCAATCAATTTCAAAATGTCAAAGTATTACAACAGTAAGGCCTTCACTTCTCACTCAGTCTCAGTAGGTTGGCTATGGGAGCTGTGTTCTAGACTCTAGGTTAAGTTCAGGTCCTGCCTCCTACAGGGAGCCCAGCAGAAGGATTAATTCCTACCTGGATATGCTGTTCTCACGGCAGAAGGCAGAAGCCCAAGAGGGGCCAGCAGAAACATGCAACGCCCTTTAAAACCCCTGCCCAGGATTCACACTGCCCCTCTGCCCACCTTCTGTGGCCAGAGCAAGTCATATGGTTAAGCCCAAAGTCATGGAGCAAGCAAGTGTATCGGCCTCCTGTGTGACATGGGAGCTTCCCTGATACATCAGGGCTTCCCCGATAGTTCAGTTGGTGAAGAATCCGCCTGCAGTGCAGGAGACCCCGGTTCGATTCCTGGGTTGGAAAGATCCCCTGGAGAAGGGATAGGTTACCCACTCCAGTATTTTTGGGCTTCCCTTGTGGCTCAGCTGGTAAAGTACCCACCTACAATTTGGAAGACCTGGGTTCGACCTCTGGTTGGGAAGATACCCTGGAGAAGGGAATGGCTACCCACTCCAGTATTCTGGCCTGGAGAATTCCATTGACTGTGTAGTCCATGAGGTCACAAAGAGTCAGACATGACTGAAAGACTTTCACTTCACTTTCACTTTCATGAGGCATGGGAAGTCACACGATTATGGCAAAAATATACTATTTCAGGGAGAAAACAAAGATTTGGGTCCAATAACCCAATCTATCACAACACAATACTTTCTAACAAATAAGGTCCATTTTATGCTACCAAAGTCTAAGTTTAAAAGTCAAAATTGCAATTGAGTATCAAACTCTGAAAAGAAGGGCTGAATCCCTGAACCGAAAGACAGCTTTTCAAAAACACATATGTCAGCGTAGATAATCAACACAGCCTCAGAATTTAAGGTTAGCAATGCAGCAGAGAAAAGCAAACTGAAGTATGGTACCAGTTATTGTATGTGGAAACTGTTGCATTAACAACCCTCAAAGATTTACGCCAGGTTCATATGTCCCTATGGGGCTTCCCAGGTGGCACTAGTGGTAAAGAACATGCCTGCCAGTGCAGGAGAAATAAAAGAAATGGGTTTGACCCCTGGGTCAGGAAGATCCCCTGGAGGAGGGCATGACACCCCACACCAGTATTTTTTCCTGGAGAATCCCATGGACAGAGGAGCCCAGCAGGTTACATTCCATAAGGTCACACAGGGTCAAACGCGACTAAAGCGACTCACACACACACACACACACACACACATATACACCTGTAAATCAGTGATTCTCAGCCAAAGGCAGTTTTGTCATCCAGAGGTCATCGGCAACATCTCTAGACTTGTTTGGTTGTCATGACTTGGAGGGAATGGAAAGGTTGTCACGACTTGCTGCTGATGTGGTAGGTATGAGCCAAGACTGCTGGAACATCCTGCAATGCACAGTGTAACCCCCACCACAAAGAACTATCCAGAACCCAGTGCCATGAGCGTTGTTGACAAATCCTGCTGAAAACAGACTGTCTTGGTCAGTCCTCTCTCTCATTTATTTTGGATTTGACCATGTGGTCTGTTTCTTCCAATTCAATATTATCCATGATGACCCAAGAAGTATGAAAACTGAATGCTCACTGCAGCTTGCTATCTCTCTCTGCTTCTGGAATCCCAGGAATCATGCAAAGAAGTCTGGACTTTCTGCTAACTGTTAGAGTCCCGTGGCCCAGCTACACCGATTATCCCAGCCAACCACCAGTCACATGAACACGGCCATCAAGGTCAGTTGTCCCCTGCAGAACCCACCTGTGGTCATGTGAGTGAACCCAGGCAAACTCGCTAAGGACTTCCCAGCCCCAAATGGACAAACCACAGTAATCTGAGCTAATGAATGATTGTTGTTTTAAGCCATAGGTTTGGGGAAAGCTAATTACATTGCACTTGGCAGGATACAGGCTAAGATGCTGTAACTGCTTTAGTTATTTTAAACTCTAAAAATAATTGTTAACTTGACCATGTGCATGTATCAGATGGGGTTGTTAGTTTGTAGCCAGAGAAATTCAGAAAATTGCTTCAGTGCTCCATTCACTTTGCTAGTATGAGTCCATAAGACAATTTGTATTCCTTTGTGGAGGAAAACATGTCAATATCTATAAAAGTGGAAGATGGCATGCAAGTTTTCATAATGTAAATACTTTTTCCCAATGTCCCAATCAAAATAATTTCCCAAGGAGGTATTCCCAACAGATGGAAGCCTTCAGAGGAAAAGGCAGTGGCTGTCCATAGTCCCTGGAATGCTTTGGTATCATGTTCCCATTAGTGTCACCCCTTTATTTCATAAAATCCCCCTGCTGCTGCTGCTGCTAAGTCGCTTCAGTCATGTCCGACTCTGTGTGACCCCATAGACGGCAGCCCACCAGGCTCCCCCGTCCCTGGGATTCTCCAGGCAAGAACACTGGAGTGGGTTGCCATTTCCTTCTCCAATGCATGAAAGTGAGAAGTGAAAGTGAAGTCGCTCAGTCATGTCCGACTCTTAGTGACCCCATGGACTCTAGCCCACCAGGCTCCTCCGTCCATGGGATTTTCCAGGCCAGAGTACTGGAGTGGGTGCCGTGCCTTAGTCCATGTTAAATTCTCTCATTCCTGAGTACAAGATCGTAGGGCCCTTATAGACCATAGAAAGGGTTTAGTTTTAACTGAGCAATATATTCAACGTAGTATAAAACTAGGCAAAATATACAAAAAAGAGTAAGGAAATACGAATGCCTTATAAACTGAGAAACATGTATTTCTTCCCTTCATGGGAAAAAAAAAAGAAATTAAAACTATACAGAAATACCAGCTTTCACTTAGAGTCTTCCATGTCTGGGGACTTCCCTGGTGGTCCAGTGGCTAAGACTCTGTGCTCCCAATGCAGGGGCCACAGGTTTGATCCCTGCTCAGGGAACTGGATCTTGCAAACCACAACCAAAAGATCCCATGTGTCATAGCAAAGATCGAAGATCCCTCATGCTGCAACTAAGACCTGCGGCAGCGAAGAAAAAAAGGATCCCATGCCTGATGACACACCATTGGTGAGAATAGAGACGACAGTTTCCTCCTCCCAAGGCTGGAAAGAGAATTTGTTCTAACCCATGCAGAGATAAATTTAGCAGATACTACATATGCAGGTCAGGAAGCAACAGTTAGAACTGGACATGGAACAACAGACTGGTTCCAAATAGGAAAAGGACTACGTCAAGCTGTATACTGTCAACCTGCTTATTTAACTTATATGCAGAGTACATCATGAGAAATGCTGGGCTGGAAGAAGCACAGGCTGGAATCAAGATTGCCTGGAGAAATATCAATAACCTCAGATATGCAGATGACACCATCCTTATGGCAGAAAGTGAAGAGGAACTAAAAAGCCTCCTGATGAAAGTGAAAGTGGAGAGTGAAAAAGTTGGCTTAAAGCTCAACATTCAGAAAACGAAGATCACACCATCTGGTCCCATCACTTCATGGAAAATAGATGGGGAAACAGTGGAAACAGTGTCACACTTTATCTTTTTTGGGCTCCAAAATCACTGCAGATGGTGACTGCAGCCGTGAAATTAAAAGACGCTTACTCCTTGGAAGGAAAGTTATGACCAACTTAGACAGCATATTAAAAAGCAGAGACATTACTTTGCCAACAAAGGTTTGTCTAGTCAAGGCTATGGTTTTTCCAGTTGTCATGTATGGATGTGAGAGTTGGACTATAAAGAAAGCTGAGCACAGAATTGATGCTTTTGAACTGTGGTGTTGGAGAAGACTCTTGAGAGTCCCTTGGACTGCAAGGAGATCCAACCAGTCCATCCTGAAGGAGATCAGCCCTAGGATTTCTTTGGAAGGAATGATGCTAAAGCTGAAACTCCATGCATGAGGCATGGCCACCTCATGCAAAGAGTTGACTCATTGGAAAAGACCCTGATGCTGGGAGGGATTGGGGGCAGGAGGAAAAGGGAACGACAGAGGATGAGATGGCTGGATGGCATCACCGACTGGATGGACAAGGGTTTGGGTGAACTCTGGGAGTTGGTGATGGACAGGGAGGCCTGGCGTGCTGCAATTCATGGGGTCACAAAGAGTCGGATATGACTGAGGAACTGAAGTGAACTGAACAGAATTTTTAAAATTCACTGTTTTCCTCCAGAAGCAGGGTCTCTGTTTCCAGATGCTCTTTCATTGCCCTTTTGTGCCCCAAACCTTTCAACTCCCCTCTGTTCAGAATGTATTCCCACTGCCCCTGCCCCAAGCCTCATCCTTGCCTGACACAATCCCAGACCATCTTTTCAGACTCAACTCAAAACATCACTTTTAGATGGAGTGGAATGTTTCTCTAGCCTCTGTATTCCCACAGCTTTGGGTTGTTATCTAAATTAGTGCACTTAACACTTTGCTTTGGGATTTATCGCTAAACAATCACTCTTGTCCAATGGACCAGGAGCTCCCACTACAGCAGGACTCTGTCTTCTTTCTCATTGCACCCCAGGATCCAGACCAATGTCCAGCAGAGGGACAATAGGTAATTAACATTTGGTGAATGAATTTGTTGAACAAATTATTGCCAAATTCAGACTTAAATTGAAGAAAGTAGGGAAACCTACTAGACCATTCAGATATGACCTAAATCAAATCCCTTATGATTATGCAGTGGAAATAAGATTCAAGATATTAGATCTGATAGGCAGAGTGCCTGGAGAACTGCGGATGGAGGTTTGTGACATTGTACAGGAGACAAGGATCAAGACCATCCCCAAGGAAAAGAAATGCAAAAAGGCAAAATGGCTGTCTGAGGCCTTACAAATAGTTGTGAATAGAAGAGAAGCAAAAGGCAAAGGAGAAAAGGAAAGATATACCCATTTTGAATGCAGAGTTCCAAAGAACAGCAAGGAGAAATAAGAAAGCCTTCCTCAGCGATCAATGCAAAGAAATAGAGGAAAACAACAGAATGGGAAAGTCTAGAGATCTCTTCAAGAAAATTAGAGATACCAAGGGAACATTTCATGCAAAGATGGGCTCAATAAAGGACAGAAATGTATGGACATAACAGAAGCAGAAAATATTAATAAGAGGTGGCAAGAATACACAGAAGAACTATACAAAAAAGATCTTCACGACCGAGATAATCACTATGGTGTGATCACCAACCTAGAGCCAGACATCCTGGAATGTGAAGTCAAGTGGGCCTTAGGAAGCATCACTATAAACAAAACTAATGGAGGTGATGGAATTCCAGTTGAGCTATTTCAAATCCTGAAAGATGATGCTGTGAAAGTGCTGCACTCAATATGCCAGCAAATTTGGAAAACTCAGCAGTGGCCACAGGACTGGAAAAGATCAGTTTTCATTCCAATCCCAAAGAAAGGAAATGCCAAAGAATGCTCAAACTACTGCACAATTGCACTCATCTCACACACTAGTAAGTAATGCTCAAAATTCTCCAAGCCAGGTTTCAACAGTAGGTGAACTGTGAACTTCCAGATGTTCAAGCTGGTTTTAGAAAAGGCAGAGGAACCAGAGATCAAATTGTCAACAACCACTGGATCATCAAAAAACCAAGAGAGTTCCACAAAAATATCTACTTCTGCTTTATTAACTATGCCAAAGCCTTTGACTGTATGGACCACAACAAACTGGAAAATTCTTAGAGATGCAAGTACCAGATAACCTGACCTGCCTCCTGAGAAATCTGTATGCAGGTCAGGAAGCAACAGTTAGAACTGGACATGGAACAGACTGGTTCCAAATAGGAAAAGGAGTACGTCAAGGCTGTATATTGTCACTGTGCTTATTTAACTTATATGCAGAGTACATCATGAGAAACGCTGGGCTGGATGAAGCACAAGCTGGAATCAAGATTGCCGGGAGAAATATCAATAACCTCAGATATGCAGATGACACCACCCTTATGGCAGAAAGTGAAGAAGAACTAAAGAGTCTCTTGATGGAAGTGAAAGAGTAGAATGAAAAAGCTGGCTTAAAACTCAACATTTAGAAAACTAAGATCATGGCATCTGGTCCCATCACTTCATGGGAAATAGATGGGGGAAAAGTGAAAACAGTGGCAGATTTTATTTTTGGGGGGCCCCAAGATCACTGCAGATGGTGATTGCAGCCATGAAATTAAAAGACGCTTGCTCCTTGGAAAAAAAGTTATGACCAACCTAGACAGCATATTAAAAACCAGAGACATTTCTTTGCCAACAAAGGTCCATCTAGTCAAGGCTATGGTTTTTCCAGTTGTCATGTATGGATGTGAGAGTTGGACTGTAAAGAAAGCTGAGCACCAAAGAATTGATGCTTTTGAACTGTGGCATTGGAGAAGACTCTTGAGAGTCCCTTGGACTGCAAGGAGATCCAACCAGTCCATCCTAAAGGAGATCAGTCCTGGGTGTTCATTGGAAGGACTGATGTTGAAGCTGAAACTCCAATACTTTGGCTACCTGATGTGAAGAGCTGACTCATTAGAAAAGACCCTGATGCTGGGAAAGATTGAAGGTGGGAGGAGAAGGGGATGACAGAGGATGAGATGGTTGGACGGCATCATCAACTCTATGGACATGAGATTGAGTGAACTCAGGAGTTGGCGATAGACAGGGAGGCGTGGCATGCTGCAGTCCATAGGGTTGCAAACAGTCAAATACGACGGAACTGAAATGACTGAACTGAATGAAGAAATGAACTCAATTATTTTTTAAACTTTTTTTTTCCACTGTTAATAAACACAGCTTTTTAATTTTTTTTTTTGAAAACCTGGTTGTAACTTCCAGAATTCTTTAAATGTGTTAATTTTTAAATGTTAGAAAAATGGTTCAATAAATTCTTTATTTTTCACTTTTTATTTGTATTGGGGTATAGCTGATTAACAGTGTTGTGATAGTTTCATGGGGAGAGCAAAGGGGCTCAGCCATACATGAACATGTATCCATTCTCCCCTAAACTCCCCTCCAATCCAGGCTGCCACATAACATTGAGAAGAGTTCCCTGTGCTCTACAGCAGATCCTTGTTGGACACGTCCATCCCAAGCTCTCTAACTATCCCTCATGCTGATCCATCCCCCCTGGCAACCATAAGTTTGTTCTCTAAGTCTGGGAGTCTGTTTCCATTTTGTAAATAAGTTCCTTTGTATAATTTCATTTTAGATTCCACATATAAGGAATGTCATATGATATTTCTCCTTCTCTGTCTGACTTACTTTGCCTAGTATGACAATCTCTAGGTCCATCTGTCCTGCTACAAATGGCATTATTTAAGTGAACTCAATTATACAGATGAGGAAATCAAGACTCAGAAATCAGCTAACTTAGTTAAGCTATACACATGTTGACTCATATTTTCCTTTTAATTTGAGAAATACTTTCATACAAATTAAATCTGCTGAATAGGAGCAAGAGAGAATTAAAACTAAATTGAAAACGTGTAAAGGACTCAGCTTATAAGAAGTGGCCCAGGAGCTGCAACCAGGCTTTCTGACTGCAAACTCTGTGTTTTCCACCGAGCCAGGCTCCTTACCCAAAGTGGATCTATGTCATCTGTGCTGACTGGCAGAGATTTATTTCTTGTTTATTGTTTAGGTGACTTCAATCTTAAGGGTTGCACCAGAGTACCCTGGGAGCCACAAGTTTGCCCACCAATATTTCGCTGCAGACACAGCCATAAAACCTATGGCTTCTGTCCAACAAACCCTTCCAGTTACCGCAGTTGCACAATGAAGCAAATGCAACGTGTAAACAAAATGGCTCAAAACACAGAACGTAGCTGTAGCGGTGACAGCCCGGAAAGCAGGGAGATGCTGAAGCGAGTATGTGCCCCCGGCAGCGTTCTGAGCCCGCAGACCAGAGCGTGTATCTGGTAGCCACTGGGCTCCCAGAGAGCGGCTGGCCAGCACGACTTGGCAGTACTCCCTCGGGCCGGGCTGGTTCCTGGTGGCATCAGGCAGGTTGCCA
>NW_011494917.1:653871-689993 GCF_000754665.1 Bison bison bison | reverse complement strand
AGCAGGGCAAGGTGCCCGAGAGCTAGAGACAAAAACATCTGTCAGAGTCACCGAGTTGTTGGTTGCCTGAGTTCACCCGCAGAGAAAGCCAGGGGAGCCGACTGCCAGGCCATTTCCAGGATGTGCCCTGTCCCCGTGAGGGACACTGCAAGCTTCAGGACCTGAGCCCAGAGGTCAGCCAACACGGAAGCAGATGCAAAAGCCTCACCATCAGCATCTGCCAGCGGACAAGAGCTGGGGGCAGAAGCACAGACCCTCCTGACTCATGGTACTATGCAAAATGCCAGGTTGGAATCACATCTAGATGACAGCCAAGCCACTGGTGGGAAAGTAAACGAAAAGTCCGTCATAATTTTTTTTTAATGTTACCTTTTCAACAAGACACCAAGTAACAAACAGCTTGACGAATTGTCTTTTTTCATAGAAAATACTGATTCTGAGAGCAGCAGTTTTCTATTTTGTTTGCTTTGGTTGGTTTTTACAGACTTAGAACATTTCAGGGACACAAGCGTCCATAAAGGTCATCTCCTCCAGTATCCTGACACTCACACAGAGTGGCCTTGCTCTTTCTGCTGAGTTAGTCACTCTCCTCCGTTGTATCAGAGCAAAGTCAGACAGAGCACGTGTCAGCGAAGGCCAACTCGCTCACCTTCCTGGCAGGATCCTAAAGATCAGAATTACATTCGTCACCCATGACCACCCAAGCCACTTTGCCATTTGGTGCACTGTTTTATTTTTTTCAAATCAGAACTTATTCCTCTTTCTCATGATGCCCTTGCCTGGATTCTGATCTGGGGAAAGAATGTGATCATTTGAAGGATAAAAGCAATATGACCAACTTATTTTCAAAATATATGGGGTACTGTCTAAGTCTGTTTGGACTGCTGTAGCGAAAGACCACAGACTGGGCGGTTTATGAACTACAGAAATTCATTTCCCACAGTTCCAGAGGTTGGGAAGTCCAAGATTAAGGCGCCAGCACATTTGATGTCTGGTGGGAACCCACTTCCTGGTTCATAGACGGCCGTCCCCTGGTTGTGTCCTCAGATGGCACACGGGGCGCGGGAGCTCTCTGTGGTCTCTTTTTATAAGAGCACTAATCCCATCCACGAGGGCTCCACCCTCACGACCTCAGCACCTTTCGAAGCCCCGCCTCCGAATACCATCTCGCTGGGGATCAGGTTTCAACATGTGAATTTAGGGGAGAGGCAAGCATTCAGTGCATAGCAGACCCCATGCTGGGCACCAGATCTATTATGCTGAACAAAAGACAGCAGTTTCCCTTAGAAAACTTGAGTCTAGCAGGAGATCTTCAGCCATCAAATCGGTGAGCTCTGAATGTGAGGAAGGTATAGAAGCTGTAGCATTGATGTACACGCAGTATTTTACCATGTGTAAGATAGATAGCGAGTGGGACCTGCTGCCTAGCACAGGGAGCTCAGCTTGGTGCTCTGTGATGAGCTAGAGGGGTGGGATGGAAGAGGGTGGGAGGGAGGCTCAAAAGGAAGAGGATCTATGCATACCTATGGCTGATTCACTTTGCTGTACAGCAGAAATCAGCATAACGCTGTAAAGCGATATAGTCCAACAACAAAACTTTTTACAAAGTGGTAAGGCAGACCCCACGACCACAGGAGCTTTCAAGGAAACCCAGCACTTGCCTCAGGGAACTCAGTGGAAACGTTCATCTAAATCACAGGTATCTTTGCTATTTTTTCTATTTTGAGTCACTCACCTTAAGTCTGGCTAGAAATTCCTAAAGATTAAAAGGGCTAGCCATCATAACAATAGCAGGGTGTTACTCATTGGGTAATTAAACATTATAAATCCCCTCCAAGGAAGAATAGCATATGCAAATAGAACCCTGACATAGGGAGCCAAATCTTGATCATAAGCCTGAGGCAGGCTGTAGCTGGTAAAGTTGTTCCTGCCGGTAAAGCCCTCAGGGACTTTGTCATTGTGCTAGAAACCTCAGATGGGATTTAACTTGGTATACAGAACTTTTTTTCTAACTGTTCCCAACATGATCCCTCTATTATGCATTCAATACATCTTTTTCCCTTGTGTTTTCTTTTAAAAGATTATTTATTTATTTGGCTACATTGGGTCTTAGTTGCAGCACATGGGATCTTTAGTTGAGGCCTGAGAACTCTTAGTTCTCTGACCAGGGATCAAACCCTGGCCTGCATTGGAAACTGTAGCCAGTGGACTGCCAGAGAAGTCTCTCCCCTTGTTCTTTCATCTGTATATTTCAGAATTCATTTTCCTAGTAAGTATCCAGCTGTATGCGTCTCACTAGCATCACTAAGATGGTAGAAGTATCCTGAAAAATCCACAGTTGACAGAGACCTTCCTCTCAGAGCTAGTAAGTTTCACAGGAAGCTAGCTCTTGGGGTTAAGAAAACATATAGGGCAAACATACAGTGACATCAAGGCCTCCTCCCCTGACGCCAGCTGGGTGTTTGATGTGGTGACACTCTGAAGCCATGTGATGCCGGGCTCCATTGCATGATTCACATTGCTAACCTTTGGAAATGCTGAACATAAATGAATGAGCCTAAATGCTACCCAGCTGTACAAGAAACACTATTTGTAAATAGTCTCTTCCCTGGTGTAGTATTTGAACTCGGAGAAAGTTACTCAGCAATCTAGCCAGTTCAGTAGTTTGTAAAGGAACTACGGTCACAACTTGTGGCTTTACCATACCACTTTTGCTGCTAATGAACCATAATCAGCATTTATCCTCAAGTATCATTAGTCTTACATTCCTATTTAAAAGAAGTAAATCAGAAGGTTTAACAGCTTCAAGCTTTAAAGGCCCAGTTCCCTTTGTACTGGGCTTCCCTAATGGCAAAGAATCTGCCTGTCAAGGCAAGAGATGCCGGTTTGTTGCCTGGGTCGGGAAGATCCCCTGGAGGAGGGCATGGCAACCCACTCCAGCGTTCTTGCCTGGAGGATCCCATGGACAGAGGAGCCTGGCGGACTACAGTCCATTGTGTAACAAAGAGTCGGACACGACTGAGCACACACACACACACATCCCTTCATGTTACCACCCCCATCACCCAGAGGGACACAGTCCTTAGAGGGTCCACTTGATTTAACATCTGAAGTCTTACATACTTTCTGACCATGCAGCTACAGAGAACATTTAGGATAGAAGGTTGGCACCATCTTGAAATCATTTGTTGTCTTTTCAGAAAAAGTATGAGAAACGCTGCTGCTGCTTCTGCTTACCATAGTTCTAATGCTGATTAGACTGCTACCGACCTATGTTCAGAAAAGTCACACAGGAACTTCCCTGCTAGTCCAGTAGCTGAGAGTCTGCCTTCCAATTCAGGGGACCTGAGCTTGATCCCTGGCTGGGAAACTAAGATCCCACAGGCCACTGGGCAACTAAGCCTGCGCGCCATAGCTACTGAGCCCAAGTTCTCTAGAGACCATGTTCCACAATAACCGTGCTCCATGGTTATCATGTGAAAACTCAGCACAACCAAAATAAAAGTCTAATGCATATTTTTAAAAAGTCACATGCAGTAGCATTTGTTTCAATAATGATTTTCTGATACAGATTCAAAAGGAAAAATGATTTTGCTACTATCTGTCCTAAACTTTAACTCAAAGTGAAAGTGTTAGTTGCTCAATTGTGTCTGACTCTTTTCGGCCCTGTGGACTGTAGCCCACCAGGCTCCTCTGTCCATGGAATTCTCCAGGCAAGAGTACTAGAATGGGTAGCCATTCCCCTCTCCAGGGGACCTGCCTAACACAGGGATCAAACCTGGTTCTCCTGCATTGCAGGCAGATTGTTTATCATCTGAGCCACAAGGGAAGCCCCCAAATTTTAACTCAAGTACAATAGAAAAATGAATGGCCATGCATGGTGCAACACTCAAGAGTGTTCAGTGAGTCATTTCAACAGAGATGGTGGTAGAGGTCAAAAGTTTATAACAGTCCTGCTGAGGGTCACGTATCGTTTTATTCTTTTATTAACACTTCTAGACATGATGCCATAGTAAGTAAGACAGCCAGTAATTTATCCAGATTAGTCCTTTATTGCATTTTCTCCACACATCTATTATTCTCAAAAAACAGGGACCTAAGCCTACTGTTTTGTGATGACCTAGAAGGGCGGGATGGGGGTGGTGGTGGAAGGGAGGCTCAAGAGAAAGAGAGTATATGTACATTTATGGCTGATTCAGGTTTTTGTATGGCGGAAGCCAACCCAACATTGTAAAGCAATTATCCTCCAATTAAAAAGAATGGAGAAAGTAACATGGAAACCTATACACTATCATATGTAAAATAGATAGCCAATGGCGATTTGGTATATGACTCAGGGAACTCAAACTGGGGCTCTGTGACCACCAAGAGGGGTGGGATGGGGTGGGAGGGAGGTTTAAGAGGGAGCGGACATATGTATCCCTATGGCTAATTCATGTTGATATGTGGCAGAAACCAACACAATATTGTAAAGCAATCATCCTTCAATTAAAAATGAATAATTTTTTAATGCAAAAGAACAGATATGGAAAAACCTTTATAATATACTTTTGAGTAAAAGAAAATGTGGATTTTTTTTTAAGTAAAAATAAATAAATAAAGACCAATCAGCTTCACACTTCATTCTTCCCACTTTGAGATGCGTCTAATCCATAGGCTTTCTGTAAGGTATTTTCATTGTGAAGTATGCAGTGAGTTCCAGCTGTCATCACCACTGCACAACTCAATAGCTAGCTGGTGTTGACTGAGTGCTTCCTCTATGTCAGCCATTACATTCAGCGCTTTGCAGACCAGATCTGCAACCCTCACATCAGCCCAAGTATTTTGTATATTATTGCATTCTATGTTATATTGTATTATTTGATTATTAGTCTCTGTTCACAAATGATGGAGTCACAGGTTTTAATAAGCATTCTACAACCTGACAGTAAGTATATGGCAGAGCTGGGAATTGAGACTCATTTTTAAGTGGCTGTGAGATGTCCAAACATTCCACCCCAACCCTATGTGACCTCTGGGTAGCACTTTAATTGCCCTCGCATGTCTTCTGGTACAAAAAATACCATGTTACTCTCTTTAATTTGTCTCACTTTGGCCCAGAGATTGGGATGCGGTAGAAAAGAGGCCAGTTGCTCATTTGACAGATGACACTTTTAAATCGGGAAAGTCGAGTTGGTGCTGCTGCCATGGCAACTGACCCGGAGAATTTCCTGATAGTTAAGAAACTGCTGGGACGAGAAAGAGGTCCCCAAAGGTTAGCAAGCTTGCTTAAGATGAAGTAAGATATTTTAAAGTCACAAAGCTGAAGCTACATCCTAGTCACAGAAACTATTTTCAATATGTTTGATGTTTTAATGTATTTTGAATTTGATTAATTACTGCTGGAGATAAACTGTATAGGCAGCATGAAACTAAATAATCAGTGTGACTAAATTTTTAACTGGTGGTCTTTACTTTTTGGATGAGAAACAAGTTAGAAGAGTCCAGAGATATATTAAATAACATTAACATGTAGAGAGAGGATGCTGATGTTCACTTCTGGGGTCTGCATGTATGCTAAGTCACTTTAGTCATGTCCAGCTTTTTGCAGCCCCATGGATGTAACCCACCAGGCTCCTCTGTTCATGGGATTCTCCAGGCAAGAACACTGGAGGAAGTAGCCATGCCCTTCTCCGGGGCATCTTTCTAACCCACAAATTAAACCCGCATTTCTTATGTCTCCCTCATTGGCAGGCGTGTTCTTTACCACTAGTGCCACCTGGGAAGCCCTCACTTGGGTCTAAAGATTTATTTAGGGAAATAAGATGTTGAATAAGATCTTAAAAGAGCATTTTAATCAAGAGTCTTCTAGTTTCAGTAACAAAAATAAAAGCTGAACTGACAAGTTTAAAAAAAAAAATGGCTTTACCAGTTTACTGGTAACTGTAACTGAAAAGTTGAGGAGGTAAATCTGGCTTGTCAAAATCAGGATGTTCATGCATTATCCCCAGGAACATTTCCCCTCACTTCCTAGGTGTGCTTCCCTTTGTGATGACTTCCTTTTCAGACAGGTTGTTTCTCTGTAGTAGTCCACATGGTTCCTCACTACTCTGAGCTTATGTCCCATCAGTTTAATAGCCATAACAGAAAGAAAGTTCTTCTGAACACATCTGTAAAAATCTCAAGACAGGCTCCCATTGGCTCACTTAGAGTCACATGTCTAAGTGATCCACCAATCACTGTAGGAGAGGAGGGAGTTGTCTGATTCTGGGTGTGGTCAGATAGCCACTTCCGGAATAGTGGGAGAAGGAAAGGAAAACTGGGCTACTATCACCTAAAGGAGGCGGAGAAGGCAACCGACTCCAGTACCCTTGCCTGGAAAATCCCATGGACGGAGGAGCCTGGTAGGCTGCAGTCCATGGGGTCGCTAAGAGTCAGATGTGACTGAGCGACTTCACTTTCACTTTTCACTTTGATGCATTGGAGAAGGAAATGGCAACCCACTCCAGTGTTACTGCCTGGAGAATCCCAGGGACGGGGGAGCCTGGTGGGCTGCCATCTATGGGGTCGCACAGAGTCAGACACGACTGAAGCGACTTAGCAGCAGCAGCAGCAGCAGCAGCACCTAAGGGAGGAGGACATTTTGAAGACAGAAACAACAGATTCCAGGGTCCAGAGGACAACTATTCTTAGGTAGTAATTCAGTTTCTGGGAAACAACTGATTTTATTATCTTGACAAGTTATAAGTTACATATCTCTGATAAGTTTTTGAGTATCTCATCCAGAGAATAACCGCTGTGCAGAATTAGCATAGAAATGGGGAGCATGGTGCCTCCTGTACCCACTCCAAACATCCCTACCAGGGCCCTGCAATTCCACCATTAGAGAACCTTAAACCTTTACCAAGTGTCTGAGGCTTTGAAATGGAGTGAGTGAGAGGATGCTGAAAAGAGAAGTTGAAACACACTAAAGAGAAACTGCCAACCACAAGTCCACAGAGCGCCGACTAGGGCAGCCATCTTTGAATCTGACGCTGGCAACAGTGGATACATACACTCTTGTTAGTCACCAAGTCATCTCGGACCCGTTGCGACCCAGTGGACTGTAGTTTGCCATGCTCCTTGGTCCATGGGGTTTCCCAGGCAAGAATACTGGAGTAGGTCACCATTTCCTCCTCCAGGGGATATTTCTGACCCAGGGATCAAACCCACATCTCTTGCATCTCCTGCGCTGGCAGGCAGATTCTTTACTTCTGAGCTACTTGGGAAGTCTACATACACTCATGTGCATATAATTTTTATTATAACTGTTTTGGTACAAAAGTAATACATGCTTATTTCAGAAAACTTGAAAGATACAGATATCAATAAATTAAGAGCGTAAAATTCAACTGTTCCTCCTAAAAACCATAATTGCAGTCTAATTATGAGAAACTCCAGCAAGGAACAATTCCTCAAAATATCTGCCAGGACTCCTCAAAACTGTCAAAAGTCAATGTAAACTATAAATGTCTTGAGAGACTGTCACAGCCAATAGGAAAATAAAAAGACATCCTGACTAAATATAATACAGTCTCCTGGGTAGGATCCTAGAACAGAAAAATAAGAAACCCGAACTAAATATGGACTAGAGTTAATATTTAAATATTTGTTCATTAACTATACTAAATGTAATAGGTAATAATAGCTCATGTAGACTCATGTAAGATGGTAATAATTGAAGAAACTGGATGTGGGGTTTAAAGGAACTCTATACTATCTTAATTTTCTGCAAATTGAAAACTGTTCTAAAAATGAAGTCTAATTAATATTTTGTAAAAAAAGAAATGAGTTGTAATTTCACCACCCAGAATAAAGATGTTAGCATATTAACATCTATATTTATAAATGTTTTGCTTATGTATAAATTTCCTTTCATAAAAAGTTGTATTAAACTATTTTCAATTATGTTTTATTGTTTTTAATAAACCATGAACATAGTGTTGAGAAGTATTTTCCTATAGCCTTATTTTTAGTGGCAACACATGCAGATTTTTATGCCTAAATGCGTATAACTAGTGCCTCACGGTAAGATATTTGTTTTCCATTTTTCAATACTAATAAATAACAGGTTAGGGTTTTGTCCTTTAGTTTTACAAAATGGAGTCCTATCACACATGGTATTTTATATACTGTTTAAGTCACTCACAATGTGCTGTAAATATTTCTGAGTTCATGAACATGAGCTATGACCTTGAGCCCAAATCTGGAACTTCATCCATAGCTGCATTCCCTAGCTAGCAGTTCTCAAAGTTCTTTTACATTGGGATTTCATACAATCCATGAATTTTCATACAATCTGTCGAATTATATCATGAATTAAATACAGCTTTTTATCAGATGAACTTAAGTATGAATTTACATTAAACAGCCCACAACTGGAAAACTCATTTAATAAAGATGCAACTCTCTTCTTCACTGGCAATATCTCCCCCTTTAAAAGATGTGGCCAAGAGTTGGATCTCTGTCCTGGTTCTGGCTCTTTGTTGACCTATTTTTAAGGTCATCTGCTGGTCCCTATTGTACTCCATCTGTGACTACAGACCACAATGAGCATCATCAGATGATATCAGGACTTATCTACAAATTTCAGAGAATTCCTAGCCTTTATGCAATTACTCAAAGTTGATTTTTTTTTAAGCACAGAATCTTTATTTCCTTGATTCTAACCATGTCTATTTTTATTTGCTACTTCCTTGGTTTGAACCACACTGTTTTCCTTGGTTCTAACCATGTCTGTTTTCATTCGCTACTTTATAGGTTGCAATTACATAGTGAGATAAGCTATGTCAAACACTCAGTGTGGCACACAGTGGTCACTCTGTTATTGGTTAGTATTATGCATGCAAATGCTGTAAAGACAGAATCCAAAGAATAATGGCTTTAAAATGTCTCACTGTGTTAGGAGAAAGAGTTTTAAAGGCTCTCCTAGATTTTGGCAAGAAAGGATCACTTTCTATGCTGTGTAGCTCCTAAAAGACCCCCAACTTCTCTGTTTTGTATATGTCAGTTATTCTATATGTATGTTTCACGTATCACAATTTGCCTTCCCAGAGGCTGTCATTATAGCTGAAAAGCGAACTTTCTGCAGCCTCACCAGGTCTTTGCTGTAGAAGGTTAATCATAACGATATGCATGTTGGACTTACACATCTGAAGAGTAAACTGGGTTTCAGACTTATAGACATACAAGGAGTGCGTTCATTTAATTTAAAGTTACGGTCTAGCTGTGCCTTCATTATCCCATTTGTGACCTGGGCATTACAAAGGATTCGCCATATCCCTGTCTACACAACAACTTTGAAAAGATTGAGACAACAGTAATTAAGCTCCAGTGAGTAAAGAGCCTTCAGAAGAAGTACTGTAGTGTGGGTACCTCACTCACAAACATAGCGCTGTTTTTGCCACTGCAATATTTAAACGCCACTGTTTAAATACAAAAAAAAAAAAGCCTGTTTGCCTAGTTTGCTATTCTTCCAACACTGTGTCTAAGTGAGGTTCGATGCACGATGCTGGATGCTTGGGGCTGGTGCACTGGGAGGGCCCAGAGGGATGGTATGGGGAGGGAGGAGGGAGGAGGGTTCGGGATGGGGAACACATGTATACCTGTGGCGGATTCATTTTGATATTTGGCAAAACTAATACAATTATGTAAAGTTTAAAAATAAAATAAAATTAGAAAAAAAAATAAAAACAACAACAAAAAATAAAAACAAAAACTATTCATATTCCCATTTCTTGTTTATTTGCTATCAACCCATCCTCAAGACATTCCAACTCTCCATCCACTTGGGATTTACGGGCTATCACAGTTTTTTCAGTCACCCCATTCGGACTCCAGTCTTGACAGGTTATCTGTTACTTAAGCACTTGATCTTACCTGAGTTCCCTCTTGTTTCTATCACGCTGTTTGTTCTTTCTTAGGTTGACTTCACACAAATCTCCACTTCGCATCTGATTAGACAAGACTTGGCACTACTGCATCTGCTCCCGCCGTGGGCCAGGTGAGTGGCGTCCACACTGCAGGAATTCACTGCCCACTGGGTACTTAGCGGCCCCCGGGAAGAAGCTGACTGGGGGAGGTCCCAGAGCAAACTGGGAAACAGACAAAGTCGATCCTGGGCCCACTGGGGCGCCTCCAGGCTGCTTAAGCCCATCATTGCTCCTCTGGGTCTGCCTCAAGATGTTACAGTTCTCCCTTCTTGGAATTTACTGTTCCCATCGTCTCATCCTGCAGCCTTGACCTGACCAATCTGTGCTAATATGTGAATGAAAAGGGAGCAATTATTCTACCCAGTGAAGAGAACTGCATCTTAACAAAAGCTTTCTGGAGTTAATGTTGTAACCCAAAGGGAAACTTCCAAAGGAGCAATTTTATAACTCCAAGAAGACTGCTGGAGGACAGGTGTTTGAGACAAATAAAACTTTCAGCACCTCTGAAATTATAGGAGGCAAGCAGCTCTTTATTCTTCCTAAGGGCAAGCCCATCCTTACAAGGGTGGGAAGTGTTCACCAGATGCAAAGTGGAGGAAACTGGAGACACTTAATCGCATGCACATTAAGCCAAAGGGGAAGATAATCAGTAGGTGTCTCATTTACTGCTTTTGCCTTGGAAGAGAGAAAGGGAATGAACATTTATTGAAATTCAACTATGGGCTAGCCATTGTCCCAAGAACTTCATATTTCATCTCATTCATCCGAAGAATAGCTAAGTAAGTGCTTGCTCTGTATCATATCCTGGATCAAGAGTTCGAAATATAGTGCTTAGTGGAATCCTCCTAGTAATCATATAAATACTCTTATAGTATCCTAAAATACTATGTAAGTATTATTATCTCCCATTTTACCTGCTGGGAAGTAAGAGTTGGGTAGTCAACTTAGTACCACACAACTAGTCAGGGGCCAAGTAGAAATCAAAGTTTGATGTAATTCCAAACTTTGTGCTCTTAAGAAAACTATAAGGTCCCATTTTTCAGATAAAGAAACTGAGATCAGAGAAGTTAAATGACTTGCTCAGTGTCTTAGAGCCAGTCAGAAGTGGACCCAGCTTCTTCAAAACCAAGTCTACTTGAGATATAGCCCATGTGCTCCCTCCTGGTGACCCTAGGCAGAAGCTGAAGATGCCTTCCTCCCAAAGACCTTGTGGAAGTAAGTGAGTAATTTCAAGATAAATGATGTGGGTGAAAATCAAAAAATATGTACAGAAAGCACAGTGGCCCATCCTTAAAGAAAAAATAAACTGAATTAATATCTGGGGCCTCATTTATGTGAGTAATTTTATGCTGATTCCCAAATGTCTTTTTCTCAATTTCATTATCACCACATTTCAGGGTAGGAGGAGGAAGGACTCAGTTGTTGAAGGAAGGCTCTGAATATAGTTGCTACAGGTAAATTGTTCATGTTGTTTATTCTGATGAATTAAGAACAGTAGGAGAGAAGAAGGTAGAAATGAGATATGAACAAGTGTTGAATGAAAAGCAGCATCTAGGGGCATCGATACAAAATTATTCTGAGGATGAGGTTGGTGTGAACGGGAGTGAGGCAGACAATTGAGGAAAGAAAAAACTTGAGAGGAAGTTGGAGAAGAGAGGGAGAAACAATCAGGGACATAAACAGGCTTCCAACAATTCCATCACAGGAGAAAACACCAACAAGGGTTTATCTTTTTCTCCATAGGTTTCCCTGGAGATGACCGGTGGCCTTGGCCTGTACTTCCTGGTGTTGAATTCATGACCTCATTTCCCTGATCCCCCACCCACTTTGTAGCCCAGGCTGGGAGCACATAGGTATCGATGTTGAATCCATAAATTCAACACAGACATGTATGGGGATGGCCGCATAGGGTTAAGGGTGGTGACTAGGTAAAAGAGCATGGATCTGGGGGCCAGCAGATTTAGTTCCAATCTCAGCTCTAACATTGAAAGCTGAACTCTGCAGTGCCTCAGTTTACCTAATTGTAACATGAGCCCATTATGCCCAAATCCTAAGGTTGGAGGAGTAAATGTGATCATGTACCTCACATAACGCCTGGCACAGGGACATTTTTGTTCCTTCATCTGTGTGCTTATTGCTTAGTCATGTCAGACTCTTTGCGACCCCATGGACTGTAGCTTGCCAGGCCCCTCTGGGGGAGGTGGAATTCCCTGTCCATGGAATTCTCCAGGCAAGAATACTGAAGTGGGTTGCCACATCCTCCAGGGGAATCTTCCTGACCCAAGGATCACACCTGAATCTCTCACATCTCCTGCATTATCAGGCGGACTTCTTACCACTAATGCCTCATGGGAAGCCTTTCATCTGAGTAGTGCATTTTAATAAGATGATAGCAATTCTCCCTGCTGCTGCTGCTAAGTCACTTCAGTCGTGTCCGACTCTGTGGGACCCCATAGATGGCAGCCCACCAGGCTCCGCCGTCCGTGGGATTCTCCAATCAAGAACACTGGAGTTGGTTACCGTTTCCTTCTCCCTACTTTGGCCATTAAATTATGAAGTGAAGTAAAGTGAAGTCGCTCAGTTATGTCCGACTCTTTGTGACCCCATGGACTGCAGCCTACCAGGCTCCTCAGTCCATGGGGTTTTCCAGACAAGAGTACTGGAGTGAGTGGCCATTTCCTTCTCCAGGATCTTCACCATCCAGGGATCGAATCCGGGTCTCCCACATTATAGGCAGATGCTTTTACCGTCTGAGCCACCAGGGAAGCCATGACTAGTTGTTTAACTTCCTCCTGTAGGGTTTAGGCAAAAACTAGAGTCCTCTTCAGAAGCAGTATCAAATTATTTTAATATTTTCATGTTTCTTAAACCTTTAATCATGGTTTTGATTTGAAGGAACATTAAAAAATCATTCAGCACAAAATCTGATAGATGGATGATAATTCTTGGTTTGTTAAAAAATACAGATGGAAGGAAAACAGAAAGGATGGAAGGGGATGAAGGATTGGGAAAGAAAGAGGAAGACAGAAAAATGCCTGAGCTACTAACTTTCATGGGTGACTGAGCTGATAAAAGGTTAGTCTAAGAAGGACTTTGTAAAAGTGGCTTCAGCAGTGTCACCAATTTGGGATAAGAGCCTACTTGGAAAGTGACAAGAGAACAACATTTATTTGGATATGAATGTCCTTTTGTATTTGAATTTAAAAAAAAAAAACAAAAACACAGAGGCATGCAGTCACACCTTGTCATCCTCTGCAAATAGGCCCGAGGGAGGGGGTGTGATGACATCACGTAGGCTCCCCCAGCATCCCCTCTCTGAGACCCTGGTGGGCCATGCGGTCACCTGGTTACACGTCCCTTGTTGGCAGTCTGCACGCCTCTGCAAGGATAAGACAGACCTTGTCACGTTTACCCCTGTTATTTTCTCTGCATTCACAAGGTATCCTGAGAAATAGTACAGACACTCCAGTCTGAAAAATGAGGAGAAGCAGATTCAAATGCGGGTTATCTGTGCAAATACTCAGCAGTGCTTAGCTTTTCTGAGCCTTTGTTTCCCCAGCTATTTATCTGTAAAATATCTTGATTAATCTTAAAAGGCCCCTTTGGAGCCCCACATTCTGTGGTGCCTGCTACTTTCCTTTGTCCTCAGAGAAGCAATGTGACTCTAACCTTTCATAGATGCATATGTGGATTTATCAGGAATTAATGAAGCTTTGTGGGTTTCCCTGGTGGCTTAAATGATAAAGAATCTGCCTGCAGTGCAGGAGACCCGGGTTCAATCCTTGGTTTGGAAAGATTCCCTGGAGAAGGAAATGGCAACCCATTCCAGTATTCTTGCCTGGAGAATCCCATGGACAGAGGAACCTGGGGGGCTACAGTCCATAAACTGAAGCTTTAGATTTGAGGCCACTTACCTCTACAGGGCCCTTTTTGGGGCTTGGGATGGGGTTCTGTGTTCACATGATCACATCTTTTTGTAAAATTTGCCAAAATAGATATTTTTGTGTTTCTTTTCTTAAAGAGGACACTCAAGATCATTTAAAGCTCAAACTTCACAAGATCTCAATTTGTGTTGTACAGAGGGCATATTTCTTGCCAAATCCACTGATCAGAGTTGTGAAGAGCAGATAAAATCACCAAGGGATCAAGTAAGTCTAGAAGCTTGTTTAAAAAGCAACCGCTTCCAACTTCCCCCACTTCTTATCTCCCATTCAACTTGTTCTGCTTTTTTAGAGCAAGAAGCTGAGACCTTGAACAGCACAATGACCAATCCAAACTTATAACCTGAACTGAAGTCATAAAATCCATTCGATAATAGGGTACTGTTCTCAGCCCTAGTAATGGGGGGACCGAAACCCCTGAAAACACATAGTGATCTATTGAATCAGTTCTAATGGGGTGGATGAAACTAGAGCCTATTATACAGAGTGAAGTAAGCCAGAAAGAAAAACACCAATACAGTATACTAACGCATGTATATGGAATTTAGAAAGATGCATACAAGACAGCAAAAGAGACATTGATGTATAGAACAGTCTTTTGGACTCTGTGGGAGAGGGAGAGGGTGGAATGATTTGGGAGAATGGCATTGTAACATGTATAATATCATATATGGAACGAGTCGCCAGTCCAGGTTTGATGCACGATAGTGGATGCTTGGGGCTGGTGCACTGGGACGACCCAGAGGGATGGTACGGGGAGGGAGGAGGGAGGAGGGTTCAGGATGGGGAACACATGTGTATCTGTGGCGGATTCATTTTGATAAATGGCAAAACCAATACAATATTGTAAAGTTAAAAAATTAAATTAAATTTAAAAAAAAAGACTATTTTAAACCAAAGGAGGAAGATTAGTCTAATTAAAAGTTACTTGTTTAAAAAAAAAAAAAATCACAGACGGCTTGGAACCACTGGTGAAAGGGGATGGAGCACGTTGCCATCCTTAGAAGGTCAGTTTTCACATTCGCCTCCTGCTTTTTTACATCATTTAAAATAGAGTAGCTGGTGGCTGTTTTTCAAAGCCTGGAAGTGATTATTTTTACTTTCAATTATACTCACCCGAATAGCAACTGCTGCTCTGGGAATAGAGACTGGGTTGGCATTTAATTGGTTTCCAAGACAGAGTGAGTCTTCATAAAAATTTGTTTGTTTGTTTTTTTAATGATTTCTCCCCGTTTCTTTATGCCCCCTGGGACTTGCTTTCCTAGAAAATGTCTTCAAATCCCATGCCTCTGACTTGCTTTTGGGGTGCAACTAGCTACAAGCCTTCTGCCAGAGCCTCCCAAGCCACCTCGAGGTTCTGGGAGTTTGCACCGAGCTTCCTGCACTGTCTGAGGGACCCGCACTCCATCAGGCTGCACCCCAGTCTGTTTTGCAGTGTGTCTCCTCAGGGAGAGCATTAGGGATGGCGCATTCCAATCCCAGAGGGAGCCCGTTGCCAGGCGATTACTAAACACCAATTCTGGTCCAGCTGCGGGGGAGCCAGCAGAAGCATCCTTGGGGGGTAAACTACACACAAACATATTTATTCAACTTGTTGGGAATGTGAGCTACTAAGTGCTATTTCACAAGCCACTTATGCAATGGTCAGCCTACTTCCCGAAACTTATCCTGCTGGCCGTGCGGGTAGGAAAGATATATCAAGGAAATTTTTCTAAACCAACAATAATTATACAAGTATTAAACGCTACATTCCTTTGTCCTTGCAAATTGTTTCTTTCCCCAATTTGTCTCCTACCGTGTCTCCTGCCCTTGGCTCTGCCTCTATCCACATCCAGTATTGTTCTCTAGAGACATTAGTTGTCAAACACACTTAGCTTTCCATCAAACAAATACTTGTTGGGACTTCCCTGGTGGTCCAGTAGTTAAGATTTTGCCTTCCAATGCAGAGGATGCAGGTTCGGTCCCTGGTCAGGAAGCTAAAATCCCACATACCTCTCGGCCAAAAAACCAAAACAGGAAACAGGAGCACGATTGTAACTAACTTAATAAAGACTTAAAAATGGTTCACATCCAAAAAGTCCTTGAAAAGTGCTTACCTTGTGCCAACACTGGGTTTTGCTCTGGGGGAGCAAAAAAATCAAGAAGAAATAGTTCCTGCCTTCTTTGAACCCACGGGGAATGCTGGAGGCCTAAGACAGAGCACACAGGTGAATCGTAATAAGTGGTGGGATGTCTACTTCTGAATCTGTGTGCACGTGCCTTTAGGGGCTGCCCAGGAGGAATATACAGTGGAGATCTGCAGTGATCCAAATATTTCATATGAAGAACATGTTCTACTGCTTTTTAAAAAAATTATTTATTTTTAATTGAAGGATTGCTTTAGAATAACGCATTGGTTTCTGCCATATATCAACACAATTAATTCATATCTGGTGTATTGGTTTTCTATTGCTACTGTGAAAACTACCATGAACTTAGCAGTTTAAAATAGCATTCATTCACTATGACACAGTTTTGCAGGGCGGAAGTCCAGTTGGCTTGGCTAGGTACTCTGCTTAGGGTCTCCCGAGGTCAAAGTCTTGGCTTGGGCTCTCTTACCTAGAGAATCTGCCTCCAACTCGTTTGGGCTTTGAGCAGTTTCTTTCTTACTCATGGTTCCCATGTGGCCCCTTCTATCTTCAAGCCAGTAATGGTGGGTCGAGCCCTTCTTATACTTTGAATCTCTCTGACTTCCTCTTCCGCTTTCAAGGGTTCATGTGATTATATTGGTCCACCTGGTAATCCAGGATTATTGCCCTACTTTAAGGTCAGCTGATTAGTAACCTTAATAACATCTGCAGAGTCCCTTTTGCCACATAACAACATAACCACAGTACTAATACCAGGGTCAGAGATCCCAGGGGGCCAAAATTCTATCTATTTTAGTCCACTCCCAGCTCCCAGGATTCGTATCACACACAGAATACCTTCACCTCATCCCAAGGTCTCCAGAAGTTTCATCCCACTATAGCACAAAATCCACCTAAATCTTATCAGTCCAGAAGTCCCAAATCTCATCTAAATCATCTAAATTAGGCTCTGCGTATATTCCACTAAGTACAGTTTGGGGGGCACAGTTTTTCCTCCACCTGTGCAGCTACGAAACTCAAGAAACAAATTATCTGCTATCTAGCATACAAAGATAGGACAGACACAGGATAACACAGACATTCCTATTCAAAAAAAAGAGAGGGGAGCAGATAAAGAGAAGTCACCAGTCCAAAGCAGTATTAATATGGAGCCAGACAAACTCTATTAGAGCTCGATGCCTGGAAATAATTCTCTGTGGCTTTCAGTTCTGCCTTCTGAGTCACTAGGCAAATTGAAATAGCACTAATTATATTCCAGGCACTGTGCTATAAGCTTTATATATATTGACTTATTTAATTCTCCAACTACTGTATGAAGTACACTGCAATTAATTATCCTGGTTTCACAGACGAGGACTCTAAGGCATATAGAGGTACAGAGCTTGCCAAGGTTGTACAGTTGGGCATTGAAGATTTGGACTCAAACCCAGGCAGTCTGGCTTCACGGCTGCTACACTACCCTCCGGTCTCTTTAAAAATAAGTAATAATTTTAAACCACTGAGTTCTGCTCAGGAAGGGAGGAATTTGGAAAGTATTTCAGCTTTCTCCATTACACAGCAGTATTTCCTCTGAGATATGCGTGCACGTTGGCATGTCCATGTGTGGGGCTCAGCTTCAGTACAGAGGATTAAGATAATACCTAACATCTCTGTGGTGGGTTATAGAGGTGAGCGTGTTAAGGAAAAGCCCAAGTCTTGGACTGCTTACATGTAGAACGCTTCTCCAAAAACAATAAGTTTATATGTGAGTTCCTCCCACTTCAATATAATTTGTCCTCTTAAGAAAATCATTCCTCTTCATGTCTTTATAGACAGTTATTTTCCAGTCATCCTTTAGTCTTCACCCCTGATGAAGGAACACACGCATTTAATATTTCTTCACAGAAATCTGGCATCTGACTGTGGTTAGGCATGGTGCCTCAGAGGTGTTGGACTACCTGAATCTGAATGCTGGTCCTCCCCTTCAGTGCTCCTGAATCCCAGAAGACTTGCTTAACTTTTCCGAGACTCATTTGTAATATGGAAAGTATATCAGTTCCCGTCTCATAGCATGTGTGCTAAGTCACGTCTGACTCTTTGTGACCCCATGGACTGTATCCCACCAGGCTCCTCTGACCATGAATTCTCCAGGCAAGAATACTGGAGTGGGTTGCCATGCCCTCCTCCAGGGGATCTTCCCAACCCACAGATCGAACCCATGTCCCTTACATCTTCTGCATTAGCAGGCAGGTTTTTTACCACTAGCACCAACTAAGAAGCACCGCCCCCTGCCCCGACACCTCATAGAGATTTTGTTAATCACAAAATGCATATAAACTCTATGTGGCCTTGGATCTGATAAGTCCTCAATAAATCTTAGTTACCATAGACTTCTTATTTAAAAGCATTTCCTTGTTTTTATTTTATATCTTTTCTAATTCCCTCTATGCTATCATAAGATACAATTCTATGTATAAAAGAATTATTCTTTCTATTCTATTTTGTTGTTTGAAATAGGTGTGGTTCTGAAACTTTGCATTATGCAGAATTTTCTATAAAGTTAATTCATTCCTCATTTTAATAATAATCTGAAATGAAACATCAACAATTCTTAAATTTTACATTTTGCATTGAATATTCATTTTCATACAAACCCAGTTTCATTTTGGCTTTTCAGGATAATACATTGATGGATAATATGTCCCAAATATCTTTCTCTTGTTTAGGTAGCCTATCTGTTTTTTCCCAATATCTTGCAGAATTTTTGCTCCAACCCTAAATAGGAAGTTAACCTGAACACAGTGGACTGTCAAAATACGTGAAAGTTCAACCACAAGAAAGAAGTTTGTGATAGAATCAAAAGATCCGAACTGCAGACCTTACAGCTGTTAAGGTGGCTGCTATACATAAAAAGACTAAGAACAGAAAATAACAAGTGAGAGGAAGGATATAGAGAAATTGGAACCTTTGTGCGCTATTAAGAAGATTGTGAAATGGTACAACTGCTGTGGGAAACATTAAAGAGGAGACTCAAAGCAAATGAAACTACCATATAATCCAGCAATTCCATTTCTAGGTAAATATCCAAAAGAATTGAAAGCAGGATCTCAAAAGAGATATTGACACACCCACCTCTGGAATAGTGCTATTCGCAATAGCCAAGGTATGAAAGCAATTCAAATGTCCATTGATTGGCAGTGATATAAACAAAAGGTGGTATATACAGATAATGGGGTAATATTCAACCTTAAAAAAGAAGGAAATCCTGACATGTGCTACAGCATGCAACCTTGAGGATGCTGTGTTCCGTCAAATAAACCAGTCACGAAAAGGACAAATACTCGATGATTCCATTTAATGTGATATTTAAAGTACCAGGGGCTAGGGAAAGAGGACAAAGGAGAGTTGTTTAACGGCTATAGAGTTTCTCTTATGCTAGATACAGAAACTAACAAAGTTCTGAATAACTACATCATAGCAATATGAATATACTAAATACTACTGAACTGTACATTTAAAATGATTAAGATGGTTGTCGGGAGCCACGTTAGGCATTACCCCAGCCCCTTCTCCTCATTCCGCAGGCATGGATCCCTGAATGGAGTTAGGCCTTATAATTCTGACTTGTCTTTTCCTCTCCTCAGCTGAGTTGACTGAAAAGGAACATTAAGGTGCTTATTGTTCTTAAGAGGAGCATGAGAAGGCACAAAGCCTTCTGCAGTTGTGTTCAAAAAATAATTCATAAAGTTAATCATTGACATTTGTTCAAGGACTTTTACAAAAGAGTGCTCCAGGATGAGCACATAGGCCGTAGCTTGAGGCCATGGGAGGGATTGATATCTGAAGCCTATTTGTGAGGAGAATGTTTATGGCAAAGGAGTTTACTGAATTTAGGGCTTAGAAATAATTAAAACAGTTAGAAGTTAAAGATTTAAGGAATGTTGTAAAGTTAGCATATTTTACTATAGCTTATAGAAGTTAGGCCTCTTGATGAAAGTGAAAGTGGAGAGTGAAAAAGTTGGCTTAAAGCTCAACATTCAGAAAACAAAGATCATCCGGTCCCACTACTTCATGGGAAATAGATGGGGAAACAGTGGAAACAGTGTCAGACTTTATTTTCTGGGCTCCAAAATCACTACAGATGGTGACTGCAGCCATGAAATTAAAAGACGCTTACTCCTTGGAAGGAAAGTTATGACCAACCAATAGCATATTCAAAAGCAGAGATATTACTTTGCCAACAAAGGTTCATCTAGTCAAGGCTATGGTTTTTCCTGTGGTCATGTATGGATGTGAGAGTTGGACTGTGAAGAAGGCTGAGTGCCAAAGAATTGATGCTTTTGAACTGTGGTGTTGGAGAAGACTCTTGAGAGTCCCTTGGACTGCAAGGAGATCCAACCAGTCCATTCTGAAGGAGATCAGCCCTGGGATTTCTTTGGAAGGAATGATACTAAAGCTGAAACTCCAGTACTTTGGCCACCTCGTGCGAAGAGTTGACTCATTGGAAAAGACTCTGATGCTGGGAGGGATTGGGGGCAGGAGGAGAAGGGGACGACAGAGGATGAGATGGCTGGATGGCATCACTGACTCGATGGACGTGAGTCTGAGTGAAGTCCAGGAGTTGGTGATGGACAGGGAGGCCTGGCGTGCTGCGATTCATGGGGTCGCAAAGAGTCGGACACAACTGAGCGACTGGTCTGATCTGATAGAAGTTAGGAATTTTTAGAGACACTATAGCTAGAAGCCTTTTTAAGAGATAGTGAGCTCAGGATGTTAGGGGCAAACAGGATTTAGGAAGATAAGTAGTAAACTGAGGAATGTAAACTGAGTAGTAAACTGAGCACGAGTTACAATGTAATCACAAGTTAACTAAGGACACATTAGAAGAGGTAGATAATAGATGATAAGGCTGATTCCCAGAGAATCACTGAAGCAGGAACTCTGAAGAGCAACAGTGATTTATGGAGATCATAAATCTGGGAGAGGGGGAACTGAAAATGTCAAACCTCTGGCCTAATGTTTTTGTAAAAGTGTAAAAGAGAATCTTAAACTTGGAACAAAGAGGCAATCCATAGAAAACTGAGAGGCTGCCTCATCGCCAACACCGTCATCTCTTCAGGTTGAATCCCCGGTTGCTGGTAAAGTTTATGTCACATGTTTTTTACTACAGTTTTTAAAAAAGGAATAGAATGTACAATACCAGAGTTAATTCTAATATGAATCATATGATTTCAGTGATGATGAGGTGCATGAGTGGTAAGAATCTGCCTGCCAATGCAGGAGATGCAAAAGACCCAGTTTTGATCCCTGGGTCGGCAAGATCCTCTGGAGTAGGAAATGGCAACCCACTCTAGTATTCCTGCCTGGAAAATTCCACAGAGGGACCTGGTGGGCTATAGTTCATGGCATTACAAAGAGTACGACACGACTGAGCACGCAAAAGCAAAAAAAACAAGCCATGTGTCAATATAGGCTCATTGATTCTAACAAATGTAATGCTCTGATGGGGAATGTTGATAGTTGGCGGGGGCGGAGGGCTGGGGGACTGGTAGGGGGTTATGGGAACTCTCTATACTTTCTGATCAATTTTTCTGTAAACCTAAAATTGCTCTAAAAAAATCAGTGTGCTTAAGTTCTGAACTCTTGGCTATGTAAACGTTCTAAATATCCGATGGTACCTTCAGAAAGACTTAGCTTGGTGTATCACAAGTGAGAACATTAGTGGATGGCCTCAAAAACATCACCAGTGTGGGGTAACGCGACCTATAGCCTATGACCGAATATGTTCCTTTGGGAATCACTCCTTTGGAATAGGCAGAACTCTCTGCTTTTTCACCTGCAACATAAGAGGCCACAGTAAATGACCACTGAGGCCAGCGTGACCAATTCATGGCTTTAGGAGACTGTGAGTACGGGCCCTATACGTGATCTCATTGAGTACAAAGTTGTAAAATAGATGACTTAACTTGGGATTTGTGTTTGTGATTCATGCGTACATAATACCATATTCACCATTTAGAGATGCAAAAAAAAAAAAAAAACTGTTTCTGTGAAATATCACTTAACTATAACTTGAATTTTCATATGTAGCACCTAAAAGTAATTCAGTTGCCTTTATTTAAAAATAATTACAGCCACAAAATAAGTCTCCACAAATTTTTTCAAAGATTGACATTATTACAAAGTATGTTTTCCAGTCATGATGGAATAAAGCTGGAAATAAATAGAAGGAAAGCTGAAAAATTCACAATAAGAGGAATTGAATAACACACTCAAACAACCAACGGATATCAAGAAGTCATAAGGAAAATTAGAAAATACCTTAAGACAAATGAAAATTGTGCTTTTACAGCTCGGTCGTGTCCTACTCTTGTACAACCCAATGGATTGTAGCCCACCAGTCTCCTCTGTCCATGGGATTTCCCAGGCAAGAGTATTGGAGTGAGTTGCCATCTCCTCCTCCAGGAGATCTTCCCAACCCAGGGATCAAACTCGTGTCTCATTATGTTTCCTGCACTGGCAGGCACATTCTCTACCACTGAGTCCGCTGGGAAGCCCCAGTTGAAAACGAACCTGTGAAACGCAGCAAAAGCAGTGTGAAGAGGGAATTTTATAGCTGTAAAGGCACACAATAAAAAAGGAGAAAAATCTATCTTAAATTAACAAACTAATTGTATACCTCAACAAACTAGAAAAAGAACTAACTAAATCTAAAGTGAGTAGAAGAAAGGAAATAATAAAGATTAGAGCAGAGACATTCCCAGGTGGCGCTAGTGGTAAAGAACCCGCCCATCAAAGCAGGAGACGGATGAGATGCCAGTTCGATCCCTGTGGGTCAGGAAAATTCCCTGGAAGAGGGCCTGGCAACTCACTCCAGTATTGTTGACTGGAGAATCCTGTGGACAGAGGAGCCTGGCGGACTACAGTTCATGGGGTCACAAAGAGCTGGACACCACTGGAGTGACTTAGCACACAGCATAGCACAGAGCAGAGACAATGAAATAGAGAATAGAAAAAACAATAGGACAACAAAAATAAAGCAAAAGAAACTGTGTTTTTTTAATCAACAAAAAAAGACAAATCCTTAGATTAACTATTTTAGAAAAGAGAAAAGACTCAACTAAAATTAAAAATTATAGCGAGAACCTTCCGGCTAATGCCATTGAAATAAAAAGGATTATAAGACATTACTATGAAAAAATGTATGCAACAAATTGGATAACTTAGAAGAAATGTTTAAATTTCTAGAAACACATAACCTATCAAGACTGAATCATGAAGAAATATAAAATCTTAACAAACTAATAACTAATAAAAGATTGAATCAGTCGTCAAAATAAGAAAGGCCAGGACCAGATTGTTTCTCTAGAGAATATTAACAAACATTCAAAGAATTAACACCAATCCTGCTCAAAGTCTTCCCATAAATTGAAGACGAAGGAGCCCCTCCAAGCTCAGTCTACGAGGCCAGGATACCCTGCTATCCAAACCAGGCAAAGACACTACAAGAAAACAACAAATCAATATTCATGATGCAATAATCCTTAAAAAACTCCAGTAAACAGAATTCAACAGCCTGTCCAAAGACTTACATCTTGATATAACTTATTTCTGGAATTCAAGAATGCTTCAACATATACAACACATCCGAGTCACTCCTAATGAGGTAGGTGAACCTAGAGTTTATTATACAAGGTGAAGTAGGTCAGAAAGAGGGGGACAAATATTGTATATTAGCACATGCATATGGAATTTAGAGAGAGGGCATTGATGAATCTATTTGTGGGGCAGCAATGGAGCACAGACATGGACAGATTTGTGGACACAGTAGAACAAAGACAGGGTGGGATGAATTGAGAGAGTAGCATAGAAACATATCCATTATCAGATGTAAAATAGATACCAAGTGCAAATTTGCTGTGTGACACAGGGAGCTCAACCCAGTGCTCCGTGACAACCTAGAGGGGCAGGATGAGATGCGGGTGGGAGAGAGGTTCAAGAAAGACAGGACTTAGCTGATTCGTTGTTGTATGGCAGAAACCAACACAATATGGTAAAGCAATTATCCCCCAGTAAAAAAAGAAAAATATATATATTGCACCACAATAACAGAATGAAGGATAAAAACCGCATGACCATATCAACTGATGCAGAAAAATCATGGGTTTGGGGAGGAATCAATGACTTCATTGTGGGTTTGTCCTTCATTTTCCAAAGCTCTAGATGGTCCAGGCTTCAAGCTTGGCAAAGACAAAAGCCCCCCGAGTGAGCTTGAGAAAAGAGATAACGAGGCTCCTGTCCCCTAGAGGGGTCAGAAGGATAGGAGGAGAAACAGGAAAGAATGTAGAAGGAAATATGTTTTGATATGTGGAGGTTTCACAGGCAGAAAGGGAATTTCCACAGAAATAGCCCATGGATTCTAAGGCAAAGGTTGAACAATCAGTGAAGCGTCCATCATCCTTTTTATCTAAGGTTCAATTCCAGAGAGACTCCACTTATCAGACAGCATCCATTAGGAGGGAAATCTTTTGCATTAAAACTTCATCCTAATGGAATCAAAGGAGGGAAGATGTTTTAGCAGAGGATATTAATCATCCAACAAACTCTAAAATTTCCTGTAAATGATACCTAGAATATATTACAGCAACTTCTATTGAATAATTATTAAGTACTGTGATAAAGCTCTACGTGAAGTGCGTTTTATTCATTAACCCATTTAACTCTCACAATGAGGCAGGTACTGCTTAATGTAACACCAAATAAATGAATGTTTAGAAGGGTGAAGTGATTTATCCCATAACATACAGCTGCTAAAGAGTCAGGATTTGAACCCAGGTCTGTCTGGGTTCAAAGCTTAAGATCACAATGCTGTCTCCGTCACTTTGCATTCAGATCACGGCTCCTGTCCTTACTACCATCCTGAGGAAATCAGTATAGAGCTGCCTCCGGCAACGCTGGGTTGAGAGGAGGTTATTTCTGGCCACAAGAATGAGCCTTCTGTCATTCTCACCCTGAAAAATAGCCTCCCTCTCTCTTCTCCAAGCAGAACTACCAGGGATAATTGGGCTCATTAAGTTGATCAGACTCCTACTGCCTTACAATTTGAGGACACAGTTAGGAATGGAGCTATTGCACAATGAGTATAGCAAGAGAAGTCAGGCCCTGTTATTAATTCCCTTTTTAAAAAGATCCATGAAGGGAGAAATACAGATCTTTAAAGAAAGAATTCAAAAAGATGCTGAAAGTTGTGGGTTCCTACAAAGCTAGTCTAGACATTTACTTCTTGCTTGTGGACGCTAACAGAAAAGGAAATGGCAACCCACTCCAGTATTTGCCTGGAGAATCCCACGGACATAGGAACCTGTTGGGCTACAGTTCATGGGGATCGCAAGAGTCGGACACAACTTAACACTATCTTTTGTGGACTCTAAAAGGTATTGGAATAACATCTATACACGCTTAATCGATTTCACTTAGACTTAAACTTACTGGACTTATCTAGATCAATTTCACTTTGACAGATCAAGTCAGATGCTCCAGACAGGGAACTGAGCAGGTTTCACTGGAAGCCAGTGAAGAGTGTGGAGAGGAGGCCAGCTCTTGCCCTCTTGGGCTGGGAGGCCAGGGGTGGCTTTACTCCAGGGATTCTCATTCTGTAGAAGGTTGACTGGCTCTTCATTTTGCTTGGTATTCATTTGGTAACAAAGGGGCAAGGCTCTGGGCTTTACCCAGCCAGACTAGGTTTTTCCTGTTGTCTTCAAAACCGGTCATCATGAACGAATCCTGCTCTTGCGAACACGTATATATACATGTCCCTGTCTGTATATCATGGAAAGTTACTGTTGTGCTCTTGGGATTCAATCTTCCCTACATTTTTGCCATTCAGTTCAGTTCAGTCACTCAGTCGTGTCCGAATCTTTGCAACCCCATGAATTGCAGCACGCCAGGTCTCCCTGTCCATCACCAACTCCCGGAGTTCACTCAAACTCACATCCATCGAGTCAGTGATGCCATCCAGCCATCTCATCTTCTGTCGTACCCTTCTCCTCCTGCCCCCAATCCCTCCCAGCATCAGAGTCTTTTCCAATGAGTCAACTCTTCACATGAAGTGGCCAAAGTACTGGAGTTTCAGCTTCAGCATCATTCCTTCCAAAGAACACCCAGGACTCATCTCCTTTAGAATGGACTGGTTGGATCTCCTTGCAGTCCAAAGAAAAGTGTTAACTTTTATGAAGTGATGAAACGTATGGTGGTTTTAGTAGCTAAGTCATGTTGGACTCTTTGAGACCCAAGGAGCCTACCAGGTTCTTCTGTCCATGGGATTTCCCAGGCAAGAATATTGAAGTGGGTTGCCATTTCCTCCTCCAAGGGGTAGAACCTGGGTCTCCTGCACTGCAGGTACTCTCCTGCATTGCAGGTAGATATTCTTTACCAACTGAGCCACCAGGAAACCCAATAGAATGTATACACACTTGTATTAGTTTTTTACTGCTGCTGTAACAAATTACCAAAACCAGAATAGCTTAGAAATATACAGATTTACTCTTTTTGTTAATGAATTAATTTATTTTAATTGGAGGCTAATTACTTTACAATATTGTAGTGGTTTTTGCCCTACATTGACACGAATCAGCCATGGGTGTGGGTGTGTTAGATTTACTTTTTTACACCCCTGGAGTTCAGAAATCCAAAAGTGGATAGGCAGAACTGGGTTCCTAACGGAGGCTCTGAGGAGAACTTGTTCCCTTGTCTTTCCTGTCTGAGATAGGCTGCCTGCATGCCTTGGTTCAGGGCCCCTGACTCCATGTTCAAAGTCAACAGCTTGACGTTCACCCTCCTGCCCTCTTTTATAAGGATTCTTGGGATTACATCAGTCCCACCTGAATAATCCGGGATAATCTTCCCATCTCAAGATTCTTTTTCTTTGAAATTTTTATTTTATTTTACTATTTTTGGCTGTGCTGGCTCTTCGTTGCTGTATGCAGGCTTTTTTCACTCTAGTTGGAGTGAGTGGGGGCTAGGCTTCATAGTGGCGGGCGGGCTTCTCACTGCAGTCACTTCTTTTGTCTAAGGGCACAGGCTCCAGGTGAGCAGGCTTTAGAAGTTGTGGGCATGGGCTTATTTGCCCCGAGGCCTGTGGGATCTTCCCAGACCAGGGGTTAAACCCGTGTCGCCTCTTCTAGCGGGCGAATTCCTAAACCACTCGACCACCAGGGAAGTCCCTATCTCAATTCTTAATCATACCTGCAAAGTTCCTTTCATCATGTAAGGGTAATATATTCACAGGTTCTAAGGACAAGGACATGGATGTCTCTTGGAGAGTCGGAGGAGGGACTACTCATCCTAATACATGTCTGGTTGTTTTTACTGGACTTTGTTGCCATAATGACAACTTAGAAACCTTACGCTCAGACGATAAAGAGTTTGCCTACAGTGAGGGAGACCCGTGTTTGAATCCTGGGTCAGGAAGATACCCGGGAGAAGGGAATGTCAACCCATTCCAGTACTTTTGCCTGGAGAATCCCGTGGACAGTGGAGCCTGGCGGGTTGCAGTCCAGGGGGTCTCAAAGAATTAGACACAACTGAGCGACTAACACACACACACACACACACACACTAGTCCCCAGTGGTTTTGTTTTGTTTTTTTTGGAAGTGTGTGTGTTGTTGCTGTTGTTCTAAGTTTTACTCTCTGTGAAACCAAAAGCTGGGTTATACAGTTGTGCATTTGTGTGTGTGTGTGTGCTCAATCAGTTGTATCTGACTCTTTGCAACCTCATGGAATGTAGCCCGCCAAGCTCCTCTGTCCGTGGGGCTTCCCGGGCAAGAATACTGGAGTGGGTTGCCGTGTCATTCTCCGCGGGATCTTGCCGACACAGGGATCGAACCCGCGTCTCCTACACTGGCAGGTGGATTCTTAACCACTGAGCCACGTGGGGAGCCCAAGCCTGAGCTTAGATAAGAGAAAGAAGAGCGGAGCGGAGACAAGCTGTCTCACAGCTGCTCAAGCAGGAAAAGGTGCCAAACGATTACTGCTTATGTTCATGCATTCCACAAGCACAGAGGTTCTTACCGGGCACTTTGTATGTGCTCGGCACAATGGAAATGCAAAGAAAGATAAAAATAGGATTCTCTAAGGGCTTCCAGTAAAGTCAGAACAGCAAGACATCTAGGAACCAGAGAACAGCCCTACAGTAAGGGAATTTTTTTTTTTTTTATCTTTCATTTTGAATGCAGAGTCTGGTTTTTATCATTTTTTATCCTGGCTGCAGCCAGGCAGAAGAGCTATAGCACCCTGAAGTGAGAGAAACATCCCCACCAGCATTTTGATGGTAGATATTCAAAAGCTGAACGCATTCACACATTATATTCACCTTGAAACTGCAATAATGTTTTGGCTACTGGAACAAGGAGTCAAAACACATGAGAGTTACTGACCAAACATTTTCAAAAATACGGGTTTAAAAAGAGATAAACCACGCTTCTGCATGGCTGTACTCCAAGAAGGGCACACAAAGAGATTCTTTTTTTAAAGATGCTATGCCCAAACGAACATCAAAGAGATATTTTTTAACCACTGATGATTTTTTTGTTTGGGTTTTTTTTAATTTTATTTTAAACAGGAAAAACTGGGTTTGTTCTTGGGAGCTGGTTTGATTTTATCTTCTTTTAAATATTTATTTATTTTTAATTGATTGATGATGGCTTTACAATATTGGTTTGATATCTGTTATACATCAGCATGAATTAGCCATAGGCGTACATATGTCCCTCCCCCTTGAGCTTCCCTCCCACCTCTGACCCTTTCCCACCCCTCTAGATTGTTATGGATCCCTGGTTTGAGGTCCATGAGTCATACAGCGAATTCCCATTGGCTGTCTATTTTATATACAGTACTGTATAGGCGTCCATGCTGCTCTCTTCATTCATCTCAACCTCTCCTTCCTCTGCCCAGCCCTTGTCCGTAAGTCTGTTCTCTACATCTGCATCTCCATTGCTGCCCTGCAAATAGGTTCATCAGTATCATCTTTCTAGATTTCGTATGTTTATGTATGTGTTAGTTACTCAGTCCTGTCTGACTCTTTGTGACTCTGTGGACTGTAGCCCACTAGGCTGCTCAGTCCATGGGATTCTCCAGGCAAGAATACTGGAATGGGTTGCCATGCTCTCCTTCAGGGCTAGATTCCATATATATGCATTAATATACAATATTTGTTTTTCTCTTTCTGACTTAAACTTCACTCTGAATAATAGGCTCTAGGTTCAATTACCTCAGTTCATTTACCATTCAGTTCAGTCGCTCAGTCGTGTCCGACTCCTTGCGACCCCATCGACTGCTGCACGCCAGGCCTCCCTGTCCATCACCAACTCCTGGAGTTCACTCAGACTCATACCCATCAAGTCAGTGATGCCATCCAACCATCTCATCCTCTATTGTTCCCTTCTCCTCCTGCCCTCAATCTTTCCCAGCATCAGGATCTTTTCAAATGAGTCAGCTCCTGGCATCAGGTGGCCAAAATATTGGAGTTTCAGTTTCAGCATCAATCCTTCCAATGAACACCCAGGACTGATTTCCTTTAGGATGGACTGGTTGGATCTCCTTGCAGTCCAAGGGACTCTCAAGAGTCTTCTCCAACACCACAGTTCAAAAGCATCAATTCTTTGGTGCTCAGCTTTCTTCACAGTCCAGCTCTCACATCCATACATGACTACTGGAAAAACCATAGCTTTGACTAGACAGAACTTTGTTGACAAAGTAATGTCTCTGCTTTTTAATGTGCTGTCTAAGTTGGTCATAACTTTTATTCCAAGGAGCAAGCATCTTTTAATATCATGGCTACAGTCACCATCTGCAGTGATTTTGGACCAAAAATATAGTCTGTCGTAGTTTCCATTGTTTCCCCTTCTATTTCCCATGAAGTGATGGGACCGGATGCCATGATCTTTGTTTTCTGAATGTTGAGTTTTAAGCCAACTTTTTCACTCTCCTCTCTCACTTTCACCAAGAGGCTTTTTAGTTCCTCTTCACTTTCTGCCATAAGGGTGGTGTCATCCGCATATCTGAGGTTACTGATGTTTCTCCCTGCAATCTGGATTCCAGCTTGTGCTTCCTCCAGCCCAGCGTTTCTCATGATGTACTCTGCATATAAGTCAAATAAGCAGGGTGACAATATACAGCCTTGACGTACTCCTTTCCCTATTTGGGACCAGTCTGTTGTTCCATGTCCAGTTCTAACTGTCTCTTCCTGACCTGCATACAGATTTCTCAAGAGGCAGGTCAGGTAGTCTGGTAGTCCCATCTTTTGAAGAATTTTCCAGAGTTTGTTGTGGTCCACACAGTCAAAGGCTTTGGCATTGTCAATAAAGCAGAAGTAGATGTTTTTCTGGAACTCTCTTGCTTTCTTGATGATCCAACGGATGTTGGCAATTTGATCTCTAGTTCCTCTGCCTTTTCTAAATCCAACTTGAACGTCTGGAAGTTCACAGTTCACGCACTGTTGAAGCCTGGCTTGGAGAATTTTGAGCACTACTTTGCCAGCATGTGAGATGAGTGCCATTAGAACTGACTCAAATAAATTGTTTTATGGCTGAGAAATGTTTTATTTTATATATATACATATATATATATACAGCTTACTTATCTATTCATCTGTCAATGGACATAACTGATGTTTTTTTTTTTTTTTTAAGAATGATGAATCTATGACATTATCCTAAAAAACCTAGTTGAGGTTTATGTATTCCCACACTCCCGCTGCACACGGAATCTACAGAAACAGCAGCCAGAAGTCCAATTTCACCTGACCAGTGCTGTGCCCCCAGGCGGAGACTGTGGCTCAGCCACTGGAGAAGCCTCATTCTGGATCAGAATCGAGTCAGGACCAGCTCATCCTGCAGGAGCTTGAACAACCCAAGAGGGTAGGAAGTGTACACTGCCTCATGGCGTACACTCTGTGTGTGAAAAGCAATCTTCCCATCACCTCTGCTTCAACATATGGCCGTGAAAGAGAGGAAGTGGGTGATACAATGATGAGAACAGCTAGAATTTATTAAGAACCTGCATGCCAAGCAGTGGTCTAAGCATTGGACTGCCCAAAAATTTTGTTTGGGTTTTCCATAATATCTTATGGAAAAACCCAATCAAAGTTTTTGGCCAACCCAATACTTAGCATGTATTAGTCATTTAACCTTCTAGCATCTTACAAAGTAGGTAGTATTCTCTCTCCATTTCCTGATGCAGGACTGCATGACAGAAATGTGATTTGCCAAGTGAGTAAGTAGCCAAACTGGAATTTGAACCTAAATGGTGAAAGTCACACTCTCAACCGCAACTCTAGATCACCTTGCTTTACAGCAAAGGTCCTGGGGCTGGGAGCAGGGCTTCAGTGTTTGGAACAGAGTGGTCTTTAGACAGGTAACCCAAGCTGATGGAAAAGAACCAAAGAGTTGGAACCATGCAGGCCAAGCTGGAGTCCATTCTGGCAGTGAGCTCTTGAGGGCTTAGTAGGACTCACTGCAGAGTTCATGCTGTGGTCTGTCGGGTTACCATCATCTGGCTTGGAGAGACATGTGGGCAAAGAGCCCCTGACCTCTAGATGGAGTTCCAAAAGCTGGTCTCCAAGGGAAGAACCCAGCTATCATCCACAGAGTCCTGCTTTTGTTAGCTCTACTGATCCAAGAGCTAGAAGACTGCTTCCAATCCTTAAAAATAAACTCAAAGCAAGTCACAGAAATCTGATACAAGAAAAGAGCCTCTTCTTCAATGATCACAGACTGGGAACGTGTCCAGTTCACTGAGGCCTGCTCCAGAAGTATTGCCAGAATATCACACACTACTCAGAAATCCCCAAGGGTGCTTATTATGGCTCATGAAATCCAACGACAAGCAGAAGAAAGGCTTTCTTAAAGTTTTTCAGATATCTGCTCTGTTGAGAACCAAGCAAATAAAACACTTTGTTCATCTGTCAAAGTTAACAGTTTATTCCCCATCCCACCACTGTAGCATCAATATGTTAATGTTTTCTTTTATAGAAGATGATTAAAAATATATATATATATATATATATAATTACATATTGTGTATATCCCAGATCCAAGAAATAAAGACTGCCTTCTTATTCTATGATTTTAGGTAGATTTTTGCTATTGCAGTCTTCTTATCTTTCGTGTGTGCATGCTAAGTCGCTTCAGTAGGGTCCGACTCTTTGTGACCCTGAGGACTGTAGCCCCCCAGGCTCCTCTGTGCATGGGATTCCCCAGGCGAGAATACTGGAGTGGGTTGCCGTGCCCTCCTGCAGGGGATCTTCCTGACCCGGGGATTGCATCTCCCTCTCTTGTGTCTCCTGCATTGGCAGGCAGGTTCTTTACCGCTCGTGTCACCTGGGAAGCCTGTCACATTACATGGCTTTCAAAAGTAGAAAAATGCAATGAAAAATCTGACACTGTTATAGCCTAGAGTGATTATAACTAAAAATCCACGGATACTTTCATGAAATTCAACCACTATAGTGGACTCCAGGGGAACTGCCTTGGACACCATCCTGAAAGACCTATGGTGCTGACAGAGTCACAAATCATCATCAAACTTGCCTAGTGCATATTTATTTCTTTGTATCAGTACAAAATAAGTTGGGTTCTTATTTGTTTGTTTTTTTTTAGCAAACGAGCAGATCTCAGAACTAATCCTAAATTTCTTTGTAATTGATTCATAGTGAAAGTATTGATTCACTGGGGAGTTTCTAGGTCATACATGCATTGTTATTAAAAGACTTCCAATCATATGTGTGCCTGTGTCTTTCACTAATATGAAACATATGCAGTCACATTTTTAAAAACTATCTAGGACACATCAAATCATTCAGATGGTTATTCAGTGTGGTTATTTAGTCTGATTTGAAGAAAACCAAAATGTTGTGTAAGTTACTGCCAAAATAGGAGAGAAAAGACCTGACTTTTAATGTTAATATTCTATGATCACTTTTATTTCATGGAGTCAAGGGTCTAAAAAATGCCATTTTAATTTAGGGTGTAGGGTATATATGTGTATGCGTGTATTTCACTAATATGAAAAACAGTGGCAACTGGGAGGGAAGGTGATGATACAGGTGAGGCTTGGTCTTCAACCTCAAACCAGTCATAAGTCTACAGGTAGAGCGTGTACAACATTTATACTTGTGTTTTTCTCATTGGAAAGAATCGGACAAGGGTGGGAAGGATTGAAGCCATGACTAATGCCCTGAGAAATTTTGTGCCAGGCTGGGTTCCTGGGGACTGGCTCTGCCTGTTACATGACCTTTGTGTTCTGATAACAATGTTTGAAAACTAAATATTTGACATACGAAAAAATACCTGGCCATCTCCTAAGACTGGTATGAAAGAACCTTAGAAAATCAGGCACTCAACTTCCCAACAGAAGAAAGAGATGGGAGAAGCCTCTTCTCCTTCAGGGTATTTTCTTCCCTCTGTTTTTCTTCATGAGTGCACTCTAGCCACTCACGTGCTCTACATAAGGCCTACTTCTGGTGGGTTGTAACCCAGTCTGTGCAGACAGGCAGTCAGCTCTTTACAAAGATCACCCCTGCCTTAAAGAGACCAGGTGGAACTGCTGAGCTGTGCCAGGGACTAGGAGCAACCAGGTCACATTCTTCCTTTATCCTGCTTGGAGGAGTAGAGAGAATCACTAAGCCGCCATATTGTAAGAGTACTCAATCTCCCATGCCATTTAATGGAAGGCTTTTTTTCTACAAATTTCATTAATGGCTCCCAGAAATAGAACTGTACTACACTGAATAACACACATATTATGAGACATACACCCAGTGCACAAGATGCTTGCAACCCTGTTGAGGCTGAAATATTTATGTTGAAATTCAAACCAAGCTACGACTAAACTCCAAGAGATAGTATGTTGGGAACCATTAATGTCTAGTTGGTAACTGAAGTCACACAGGACACCACTGATGCAGTCACGCAGGACACTACTGATCTTCTCTGGGAAGATGTTCACACTCCAGCTCTGCTGACCTTCCTCCAGTCCCTCACACAGCCAACCTCACCCACACCCCCAGGTCTTTGCAGATACCTTTCCCCCAAATCTGGCTAACTGCTAGACTTCATTTCCCCTGGAAAACCTTTCCTTGCTCCTTTGATGTGTTCCTAGTTGCACCCCCTGCCCCGAATTTCCCCTTTCATATCACATTGTACTGTAATTGTTTATTAAATGATCTCCCTGATTAGACAACAGCATTGCAGACTAGAAACTACACACAGAGCGTAAGGATAAACTCACTATAGTCCTAACTCTACAACTTGTTGGCTATGTAATAGTTGGATGAGGTTCTTAGACTGGAATCTCTAAGCATCCATTTGCTCAGGAATAATAATTGTACTTACTCTAGGAAGTTTTGTCAGCTGATAAATGCATGGGAACACCAGTATGAGCCTGGAAAGGGTTCCAGAAATGCTAAAAACGTAGAAACTGTTACATTATTTATATTCTGCCTTGTCTTTTTATTTAAGACTTTATAAAAGCTTTCATTCATTCATTCTTTCATTATTGTGCAACGCAATGGTATAAACCCATTCCTTGTTGCATTTCCAGAGTTATGAACAGTTTGCATACACTATGTACTCCAGTGTTCATTGAATAAGTTATTGAAGGATGAAAGTTCTATTCATGAGACTTGAGAAGACCCGGGAACACTGCCCATCTCACAGCTTCACTAATTCTACATTTCTGAAGCTCTTCTATTGTAGGAATCAATGTGTGTATCTGTTTATCTGTGTGTGCAGGTATGTGTGTATGTGAACATACATGGAAAGCATATAAATCTGGTCAAGCTCCTACTCAGGAAATAGTCCATAACTTAAATAGATCAACAAAGTAATAACTATTCCTACAAAATACAGCCTAAATCCTTATATGACTTCAAACTTAGGTCCATTTGTCAAAGGCCATAAGTCTTCAAACAATAACCCATGGTTTTTCTGCCTCACAGCACGTCTTAAAATCACCTTCCTGTGTTCCTCTTATGCCTGAGCTCCCACTTCCCACAGTTTGTATTTTGTCCTATTATTTATGAGCCTGAACTATAAATACTTTGAAACATGGAAGATTTCGTCAGTTGGTACAATTTAAGTGGCTTTTCAGTACTATATATTTACAACATCTTATAAATATTTAGAATTATCACAATAATGGCTCTGCTGACTCACAATAAGTTCTGTATTTTGTGTAGGGATGATTGCCAAATTGATAATCTAGAAAATTGGAAAACCCCGTCAAACTTCATGACCTGTTGGTCCCAAAAGAGTATCTTTCTAATTACTGGAAGAGCCTGAGCACTGAATTTAGCTGTCTTGGAAGTTGATCTGAAAAGATAAACATCCCAAAATTTACCTCTTTGGAAAAGATAAGTGAAAGAAATATTTTCCACTGAAGACTGTGTTCATTGAACTGTTTCTTAAAAGCTAAATAGTTCTCAGGAAGTGTATTAAAAAAAAATCACAGAAACATGAAGTGCCCACCATGCTTGAGAATGGGGTTCCAGACAAGGATGGAGAAACAGTGAGTAAGAACACCAGGAAATGATGCTGCACATGTGCAATCATAGTGCTCAAGAACGAGCCTTGACTGCTATAGAAGAAGCTTGGATTTAATGCCAAAGGGAAACGGCTCTCCAGTGTGGTCCCTGGACCAGTGGCATTACTATCACCTGGGAACTTAAAAAATGCAACTTCTTACATATATACATACGAGTGATTCACTTAGCTGCACAGCAGAAACTGACACAGCAGTCAGTATAAAGCAACTGCACTTCAATTAAAAAAGGGGTTTTTAAGAAAGGTAAGAAAAAAAAGCAAGAGAGTTCCAGAAAAATGTCTATTTCTGCTTTATTGACTATGCCAAAGCCTTGGCTGTGTGGATCACAAAAAAACTGTGGAAAATTCTGAAAGAGATGGGAATACCAGACCACCTGACCTGCCTCTTGAGAAACCTGCATGCAGGTCAGGAAGCAACAGTTAGAACTGGACATGGAACAACAGACTGGTTCCAAATAGGGAAAGGAGTACGTCAAGGCTGTATATTGTCACCCTGCTTATTTAACTTCTATGCAGAATACATC
>NW_011494917.1:649015-653598 GCF_000754665.1 Bison bison bison | reverse complement strand
GAAGACTCTTGAGAGTCCCTTGGACTGCAAGGAGATCCAACCAGTGCATCCTAAAGAAAATCAGTCCTGGGTGTTCATTGGAAGGACTGATGGTAAAGCTGAAACTCCAATACTTTGGCCACCTGATGCGAAGAGTTGACTCATTGGAAAAGACTTTGATGCTGGGAGGGATTGAGGGCAGGAGGAGAAGGGGACGACAGAGGATGAGATGGTTGGATGGCATCACCAACCCAATGGACATGAGTTTTTGAGTGAACTCCAGGAGTTGGTGATGGACAGGGAGGCCTGGCGTGCTGCGATTCATGGGGTCGCAAAGAGTTGGACATGACTGAGCGATTAAACTGAACTGAACTGAAGAAAAAAAAAATGCAACTTCTACATACAGATGGCCAAGAGACACAGTATCACTAAAGATGTTGAAAAGATGCTCAACGTCACTAATTATTAGAGAAATGCAAATCAATGAACACTGGGGTGTATGTACCCTTTTGAAACATGCTTTTCTGTGGCTGTATGTCCAGGAGTAGAATCGCTAGACCATATGGTAGCTCTGTTTTTAGTTTTTTAAGCAGCCTTCATGCTCTTCTCAGTAGTGGCTGTACCAATTTACATTCAATGAGCTATCACCTCACACTTGTCAAAATAGCCATCAAAATATCTACAAGTAATAACTGCTGGAGAGGGTGTGGAGAAAAGGGAATCTTCCTACACTGTTGGCAGGAATGTAAATTGGTGCAGCCACTACTGAGAACAGTATGGAGGTTGCTTAAAAAACTAAAAACAAAGCTACCGTGTGGTCTAACATGTTTCAAAAGGGTACATATACCCCAATGTTCATTGCTGCACTATTTACAATAGTCAAGATGTGTGCTCAGTCACTTCAGTCATGTCCGACTCTCTGCGACCCCATGGACCATGGCCCTCCAGGCTCCTCTGTCCGTGGGATTCTCCAGGAAAGAACACTGGAGTGTGTTGCCATTTCCTTCTCCAGTGATAAAGTACGAAGTGAAGTGAGTGAAGTGAAGTCGGCCAGTCATGTCTGACTCTTTGCGGCCCCATGGACTGTAGCCCACCAGGCTCCTGTGTCCATGGGATTTTCCAGGCAAGAGTACTGGAATGGGTTGCCATTTCCTTCTCCAATCAAGACATGATGCAATCTAAATGTCCGTACACCGATGAATGAATAAAGAAGGTGTGGTGTGTACGTACAATGGAGTATTGTGCATACGTGTGTTAGTTGCTCAGTTGTGTCCAACTCTTTGCAACCCTTTGGACTGTAGCCTGCCAGGCTTCTCTGTCCATGGAATTTTCCAGGCAAGAATACCAGATTGGGTTGCCATTCCCTTCTCCAGGGGAACTTCCTGACCCAAGGTTAGAACCCAGGTCTCCAGCATTGCAGGCAGATTCTTTACCACCTGAGCCACCAGGAAAGCATACACAACAGAGTATAACTCAGCCATTAAGAAGAATGAAATAGTGCTGTTTGCAACAACATGGATGGATTATCAAACTGAGTGAAGCAAGCCAGACAAAGACAAATATCATACGATAGTGCTTATGTATGGAATCCAAGAAAAAGAAAACAATACAAATGAACTTATTTATAAAACAGCAGCAGACTCAGAGGCAGTCTTAGAGAATGAACTTATGGTTACTGGGGGGAAGGGTCAGGAGCAAGGATACTTGGAGTTTGGGATTGACATGTACACACTGCTGTATTTAAAAGAGATAACCAACAAGGGCATACTGTAAAAAGTAAATAAATAATTTTTTAAAAAAAAAATGAAACTTCTCCAGCCCTAAGCCAGACCTACTGAATAAGAAACTCAAGGGCTGGGGCATAGTTACCTGTGTTTTAACAAACCCCCCACCAGGGAACTCTGATGCTCCCTGAGTGTGAGAACCACTGCCATAGGGGATGATATAATCAGATCTGAGTATGCTGGTGATGATGTGGAAAATGAACAAGAGGGGAAGAAACTGAAGGTGTGGAGGCCTGGGAAAGAATAGTGCAAGTATTGGTTCATTAGGGAGTTTTGTATTTTATCTATGTTTTAGCAAGTCTAAGATATAATCAATTATTAGTCACACCATTATTTTGTTTATCTCTAGAAAGAAAATGTCTGCCAATTTAATGTTAACACAATGTCTCTTATCATTTGGAATTTTTGTTTTATATTTATTGATAGGGTTCTCTTAGACTTATCCTGACATATTTTTACTGTACATCACCCATGGGCATACATGGGAAGGAAAATAAAAGCAAAATAATTTATTTAAGGTGTTCCTAGCACTTTTTCACAATGTCTGACTCTTCTGGAATATTTTTCCACTCAAGAGCCATCTGGAGTTTTAATGATGCTTAATTTCTTTTATAAATATTCCACTACTGGGGACTTCGGTGGTCTTCTTTGGTGGACTTCTTTGGTTAAGACTTCACCTTCCAAAGCAGGGAGTGGGCGTTTGATCCCAGGTCAAGGAGCTAAAGATCCCACATGACTCATGGCCATAAAACCCAAACCATAAAACAGAAACAATATTCTAACAAATTCAATAAATACTTTAAAAACGGTCCACATCAAAAAACTCTTTAAAAGTGCTCCAGTATTGTCTCTTGGAGAAGGAAATGGCAGCCCACTCCAGTATTCTTGCCTGGAGAATCCTGTGGATGCAGGAACCTGGTGAGCTGTTGTCCACAGGGTCGCACAGAGTCAGACATGACTGAGGCGACTTAGCATGCATGCATGCATTGGAAAAGGAAATGACAACCCACTCCAGTGTTCTTGCCTGGACAATCCCAGGGACGGGGGAGCCTGGTAGGCTGCCATGTATGGGGTCACACGGAGTCGGACACAACTGAAGCGACGTAGCAGCAGCAGCAGTATTGTCTCTGGGGTGTCCAAGCAACTGAGGCCCATTCTGCAAGTTTAAGTGCAGATGACAGGCTGTGGTATCTACCTCATGACTACTGCTCAGCCAACACAAACTCGTAGATGTGTCTTGACCTGGGAAACGTTAACAATTTGGAAGTAGCATCATTGACTCAAAGGACATGAGTTTGAGCAAACTCCAGGAGATCGTGAAGGACAGAGGAACCTGGTGTGCTGCAATTCATGGGTCACAAGAGTCAAACACGACTGGGGGTGATGGGCATCTTAAAATTGATAAATTCCTAGTGAAAGCTAACCCATGCCTTAAGGGGCAGAAACAGGATGAGACGAAAGAGAAGGCAGAGACCAGTGACATTTCATGGGTGGATTCTAAAGCCTATGTGGTCAATTAGATATTGGGGGAGAGGAAGGCAGATGACTCTTCAGTTCTAATCTGAGTAACTGGGTGGCATGCCCTTAACAGAAATAAGAAATTCAAGAGAAGGAGTAGATTTTACAGCAGAAGGGAAGAAGTAGGTAAGAGTAAAATGAGTTTAGTTCCAAACTTTTCTGAGTTTGAAGCTCTTGAGGGATAGCCAGGTAGAGGTGACGAGGATGTACCTGTGAGTATAAATTTATAAACTCAAGCACTGGGGGTTCATGGTGAAAGATACATAATTTTTAATCAGTAGCATTTAAATGGTAGTTGAAACCAGGGGGTTGAGAACTCTTCCAAGGTGACTATATGGACAACTTGAAGCGAATTGGTAGCAGGACAAAAACAAAATTGAAGATTTGGATAGAAATAAGAAGGAGCATTCAGACAGAGAAAAACTTGTTAGATGATGTTTACATATTTTGGGAGCTCCTTGACAACAAAGCTGTCTTCTTTCTAGTCTGAGTTACCAGGGTTTTGCTTAACCCAGTAATGAAAAAGGTGGCTCAAGGGCCTAAAAGGTAGACATTTTTAGGGAGGAATTGGCCAGTAATACCAAATGTGACAGTTGATCCTTTTAGATCAAAGGGCTGCTAAATTTAGTGAATCTAGTTTCATTCCCAGCATTATCACCTCATTTTACAGCTAAAGAAAGAAACAAGAACAGACATGCCCAAGGCCAAAAGTTGGCTGGTGGGTAAGCAAAAGCAGGACGCTTGTCTAGTCACTCTTGTCCTGGGGCTATTTCTTCTACACTGAGCTTTTCCTCTCAAAGAGAGATTATGCCCACTGCTGATAAACCTCTGGATTCAAGCAACCTCAGTGAAGTGAAAGTCACTCAGTCGTGTCTGACTCTTTTTGACCCCATGGACTATACAGTCCATGGAATTTTTCAGGTCAAAACACTGGAGTGGATAGCCACTCCCTTCTCCAGGGGTTCTTCCCAACCCAGGGATCGAACCCAGGTCTCCTGCACTGCAGGAAGATTCTTTACCATCTGAGCCACCAGGGACCTCTGTTCAGTTCAGTTCAGTTCAGTTCAGTCGCTCAGTCGTGTCTGACTCCACGACCCCATGAATCACAGCATGCCAAGCCTCCCTGTCCAACACCAACACCCAGAGTTCACTCAGACTCACGTCCATCAAGTCAGTGATGCCATCCAGCCATCTCATCCTCTGTCATCCCCTTCTCCTCCTGCCCCCAATCCCTCCCAGCATCAGAGTCTTTTCCAATGAGTCAACTCTTCGCATCAGGTGGCCAAAGTACTGGAGTTTCAG
>NW_011494917.1:648251-648547 GCF_000754665.1 Bison bison bison | reverse complement strand
GCTTTCTTCACAGTCCAGCTCTCACATCCATACATGACTACTGGAAAAACCATAGCCTTGACTAGATGGGCCGTTGTTGGCAAAGTAATGTCCCTGCTTTTCAATATGCTATCCAGGTTGGTCATAACTTTCCTTCCAAGGAGTATGCGTCTTTTAATTTCATGGCTGCAATCACCATCTGCAGTGACTTTGGAGCCCAAAAAAACAAAATCTGACACTGTTTCCACTGTTTCCCCATCTATTTCCCATGAAGTGATGGGACCAGATGCCATGATCTTCGTTTTCTGAATGTTGAG
>NW_011494917.1:628989-648151 GCF_000754665.1 Bison bison bison | reverse complement strand
AGCATTTCTCATGATGTATTCTGCATAGAAGTTAAATAAGCAGGGTGACAATATACAGCCTTGATGTACTCCTTTCCCTATTTGGAACCAGTCTGTTGTTCCATGTCCAGTTCTAATTGTTGCTTCCTGACCTGCATACAGATTTCTCAAGAGGCAGGTCAGGTGGTCTGGTATTCTCATCTCTTTCAGAATTTTCCACAGTTTATTGTGATCCGCACAGTCAAAGGCTTTGGTGTAGTCAATAAAGCAGAAATAGATGCTTTTCTGGAACTCTCTTGCTTTTTCCATGATCCAGAGGATTTTGGCAATTTGATCTCTGGTTCCTCTGCCTTTTCTAAAACCAGCTTGAACATCTGGAAGTTCACGGTTCACATATTGCTGAAGCCTGTCTTGGATAATTTTAAGCATTACTTTACTAGCATGTGAGATGAGTGCAATTGTACAGTAGTTTGAGCATTCTTTGACATTGCCTTTCTTTGTGATTGGAATGAAAACTGACTTTTCCAGTCCTGTGGCCACTGCTGAGTTTTCCAAATTTGCTGGCATATTGAGTGCAGCACTTTCACAGCATCATCTTTCAGGATTTGAAAGAGCTCAACTGGAATTCCATCACCTCCACTAGCTTTGTTTGTAGTGATGCTTCCTAAAGCCCACTTGACTTCACATTCTAGGATGTCTGGCTCTAGGTCAGTGATCACACCATCATGATTATCTTGGTCATGAAGATCTTTTTTGTACAGTTCTTCTGTGTATTCTTGCCACCTCTTATTAATATCTTCTGCTTCTGTTAGGTCCATACCATTTCTGTCCTTTATCGAGCCCATCTTTGCATGAAGTGTTCCCTTGATATCTCTAATTTTCTTGACGAGATCTCTAGTCTTTCCTATTCTGTTGTTTTCCTCTATTTCTTTGCATTGATTGCTGAGGAAGGCTTTCTTGTCTCTTCTTGCTATTCTTTGGAACTCTGCATTCAGATGCTTATATCTTTCCTTTTCTCCTTTGCTTTTCGCTTCTCTTCTTTTCACAGCTATTTGTAAGGCCTCCCCAGACAGCCATTTTGCTTTTTTGCATTTCTTTTCCATGGGGATGGTCTTGATTCCTGTCTCCTGTACACTGTCACGAACCTCATTCCATAGTTCATCAGGCACTCTATCTATCAGATCTAGTCCCTTAAATCTATTTCTCACTTCCACTGTATAATCATAAGGGATTTGATTTAGGTCATACCTGAATGGTCTAGTGGTTTTCCCTACTTTCTTCAATTTAAGTCTGAATTTGGTAATAAGGAGTTCATGATCTGAGCCTCATGGACCTCAGAGATCTCAGAGAGGCTCAAATACATCCATGATTATCAGAGAAATGCAAATCAAATCTATCATGAGATATCACTTCACTCTGGTCAGAATGGCCATCATCTAAAAGTCTGTAAATAACAAATACTGGAGAGGATTTGGAGAAAAAGGAACCTCCCATGCTATTGGTAGGAATGTAAATCGGCGCAGTCACTATGGAAAACAGTATAGAGATGACTTAAAAAACTAAACATAGTTACTATATGATCCAGCAATCTTACTCCTGGGCATATATCCAGAGAAAAACTCTAATTCAAAAAGAGACATGCACCCCTCTGTTCATAGCAGCATTAATTACAATATTCAAGATATGGAAGCCACCTAAATGTCTATTGACAGATTAATGGATAAAGAAGATATGGAATACTACTCAGCCATTAAAAAGAATGAAATAATGCCATTTGCAGCAACATGGATAAACCTAGAGATTGGCATAATAAGTGAAGGAGGCCAGATAGAGAAAGACAAATGTCATATGATATCATTTGTATGTGGACTCTAAAAAAAAAGACACAAATGAACGTATTCACAAAACATAAATAGACTCAAAGACAGAAAACAAACTTATGGTTACCACAGGGGAAAGGAGTGGCAGAGAATTAAATTAGGAGGTTGGGATTAACATATACATACTTCTATATATCAAATAAACAGTCAGTATGGACCTACAGTATAGCACAGGGAACTACACTCAATATTCTGTAATATTTTATAACGGAGAAGAGTCTGAAAAGAATATATACATGTATGTATGTGTAAGGGGCTTCCCAGGTGGCACTAGTGGTAAAGAAGCCGCTTGCCAATGCAGGAGACATAATAGACTCGGGTTCAATTCCCAGGTGGGGAAAATCTCATGGTGGAGGGCACAGCAACCCACTCCGGTATTCTCCAGCTGAAGAATCCCATGGACAGAGGAGCCTGGTGGGTTATGGCCCATGGGGTCACAGAAAGAGTTGGACACAACGGAAGCGACTTAATAAGTGCACCCATATATGAATAATTGAATCACTGTGCTGTCCATCTGAAACTCACATGACATTGTAAATCAGATATACTTGAATTAAAAAAAAAATCCATGCATTAGAATGAGCTCTGCTAACACAGCCACCTCACTCCACGGAGCAGAAGAGAGCTACAGAGAACAGCAAAGGGTCTGATGTCAGGCAGGCACTCCAGGTCTTGCTCTAACAACTGGACATTGTGTGTAGAGCTCTCCACAAAAGAAAAAAGGCAGATGACTTGAACCTCTGGGTCACAACTTGAGCCAGGGTTTTCTGTAACTGTTGCTACATGTAATAAGATGGGAAGAGATACTGCAAGCAGGTCGAACTAAAACAGAACAAGCTTCTCTGCTGTGATATTGGGTCTATAAACAGGAAACTCCTTCCAGATTTTATATGTTGCTGTTGTTGTTCAGTCACTCAGTCGTGCCTGACTCCTTGTGACAGCATGGGCTGTAGCACGCCCGGCTTCCCTGTCCTTCACCATTTCCCGGAGCTGGCTCAAACTCATGTAGATGAGCAAAATTTGAATTCAGTTAAGTCGAAACAAACCAACATCTTTCTCTTTAATAATAAAGTTGTACTCATTGCTGCTGTTTAGTCGCTAAGCTGTGTCCAACTTATTATTGCAACACGTCAGGTTTCTCTGTCTTTCATCATCTCCTGGAGTTTGCTCAAACTCATGTCCATTGAGTCAGACAAAACATGGTTCACTGAAGAAGAGAATGGCAAACCATTGCAGTATTCTTGACTTGAGAACCCCACGAAAAGTATAAAAAGGCAAAAAAAAAAAAAAAAAAGGAGTTACAGTACTCCTCTTGCAGCTTATGACACCCTGAAAAAACAATTTTTTTTCTCAAAAACAGTGATTCTCAAGGACCAGAGAGCTCAAAAAAGACCCTGAGAGGGTCCCTCCTTCAAAGATTCTGGCATAGCCTAAGTGGGCTCAGCCTCTGAAATTCAAAATTCTCTGAAAATTTATTTCAGGAGACACAGTGAACATAACATTTCCCACATTTCAAAACTCAAAGCTTTCAAAGATCAGGTTCCTTGGCTCATGCCCTCTGTGTGATCCTTGCAGGGCCCTAGGATCTGTAGGATGAGACATTTGCGGTCACAACCCTTGTGGCTTCAGCGTTTTCATCAATAGAGACATATACAGAGGCACAGAGGTTTCCAGAAGCCCCCATCTGGCAGAGATGACTAATGGGGCTTTCCCACTGACATCCTAGCAGAGGTGCCAAAAATATATTCGTTCCAGATCACAGCCTTCATAGAGCAGTTCCTCCCGAGACATTACCCTGACGGATGACCTGGCTTCCTTTTACAACCTACGTGCCACCCACCTGAGTAGCCTTCCTCCCCAGTCTGGGGGGCACAGAAATGCATATCTGGCCTGCATCTCAGAACTAAATCCTTCCCAGCAAATGCCGACCTTGCTATAAACTAGGGAGAAGTCGTTTTTCTTCCACTAGCAGCCTGCAATTTTCACTCGCTTTTATATCCTATCCAATGGCCAAAAAAAAAAAAAAAAAATGTGAAAAGCAGCTGGGATCTAGCTAAGATTGCAATCAAAGGAGCACCAAGTGGGTATGAAAGCAAATGAAAACTTGTGAAGTCATTATTGGCTGATTGCTATTGGTCGATTGCAGAAAAATCATCAAAGACTTTTGTATAAAGTGTATGCGTACTCAGTCACTTCAGTCGAATCCAACTCTTTGCGACCCCATGGACCAGAGCCCACCAGAATCCTCTGTCTATGGGTTTTTCCCAGCAAAACTACTGGAATGGGTTGTCACGCCCTCCTCCAGGGGATCTTCCTGACCCAGGGATCAAACCCGCGTCTCCTGCATCTCCTGCACTGCAGATGGACTCTTTACCGCTGAACCACCAGGGAAAACCATAAAGTAGAAGGAAGAAATTGAGTGATGGGTGATTTCTTCACTGATAAGCCCTATCCAGTCAGAGCTTGTAAAAACAAGTTGGGCTAAGAAATACAGAATAAATTTACTCAGAGACCACTCTCACAAAGACAGGCAAGATCTCAAACTAGGGATAAGACCAATATTATCATTGATATAACCCTAATTAAATAATAATTGATTTTTCCCCTTCGATTTGTGAACAGAAGATTAACCAGTAGCAATAGTAAGAAGTAGGTATCAGGAGCAGGAAAAATTGCTATTAATTTAGTGACCTTGGGAAAGTCACACAATATTTCTGGGCTTCAGTTTACTCATAAATAAAATAAGGAAGTTAATTTACATAATCTCTAAGGTCCCTTTCATCTCTGAAGTTCTGCCTCTATAACAGGGACCTTTGGCTACTGACAAGTTTACCCGAGACATTAAGCATGGTGAGGTGGATCTTAGAGTATCAAAATAATTAATCTTTTGACAAAGACTGGAACTCAGATAAATATGTAGCAGCAAGAACATATTAAAGCATTGTAAGGATATCGGAGCTGCTAAGCTGGTCCTGGAATACCAGATCCAGTGTATCCACCTCTCCAAGAATGCCAAATTATTTTCTAAACAGCATCTCAGGGAAGAGAAGCCCTGCTGGTTATTTAAAAGTCTGGTTATTTAAAATGAAATAAGATATTTTATTACCAGAGGCCTCAGAGCCTTTCCTGCACTATCCAATAGAAAAAAAGTGTGAAAGTGTTAGGCATTTAGTCATGCCTGACTCTTGCAACCCCAGGGACTATAGCCCGCCAGGCTTCTCGGTCCATGGGATTCTCCAGGCAAGAATACTGGAGTGAATTGTCATTCCCTTCTCCAGGGGATCTTCCCGACCCAGGGATGGAACCTTTGTCTCCATCATTGGCAGGCAGATTCTTTACCATCTGAGCAACCAAGGAAGCCCTTATCCCATAGAACATTCCTGCAGTGATGGAAACGCTCTATATGTGCACTTTCCAATATTGTGGCCACCAGCCACACGTGGTCTTCAGCACTGGAAATGTAGCTAGAGCCACTGAAGAACTGGTTTTTGTTTTTGCTTTGTTTATTTTTTAAAGGTTTATTTTTTTTAATGTGGACTATTTTTAAAGTCTTCATAAAGTTTGTTAAAATATTGTTTCTGTCTAATGTTTTGGTTTTTTGACCGTAAGGCGTGTTTGATCTTAGCTCTTCAACCAGGGATTGAACGCACACCCCCCTGCATTGGAATGTGAAGTCGTAACCACTGGACCACCAGGAAAGTCCCAGGAACTCTTTTTAATTTGATTAAATATTAATAAATATTCATTTCTAGTTAAATAGCCACATGGGGCTACTAACCCATGTAGAGCTGATACTGTTCGCGTTAACAAGGTTAGCCTAAGAGGGATATAATGCTGGACCATTTCCCAAACTTGCTGGACCATAGAACTGTGTTTTTAAAGGACTGAAATACCTAGCAAATCGTTTAGGAAGGATTAGGCTTTGAGCCATTGCTGAGTGGAGTGGTTGAAGCCCGAGGAGACCATTCTAGCTTGGACATGCTAACCTAGCCATCAAGGGCATCCATCATCACTCTGTGATATGGGCCAGGCTACGTATTCTAACTTCACCTCACAATTCAATCACATCAAAATTTCCCAAGTCCTGAAAGACACCCTTTGCCTCCCATTGCAGGTCCAGTCTGCAGAATTCCACATAAGCTGCTCCTTTCCACCAAGCTTAAAACCATGTCAGTCTATTGCTTCTGGGCTGTCCCAGGCACTCTTGCCTTTACCGGGATACATCACTATCTCAACAGTCATTGAGAAAGCAGTATTCCATTTTATACGTGAGAAATGTGAGGCTCAGAGAGATGAATGGAGTTAGTTGCTCAAGGTCACGTATTTGGTTAACAATACTTGACCTCCATCTTTGCTTGTGCCCTGTAAAGTATTCTAACCAAATTTTTTGTATTTATTTATCTGGCTGAGCTGGGTCTTAGTTGCAGCATGTGAGATCTAGTTCCCTGACCAGGGAATGAACCTGGGTCCCTGCATTGAAAGCACAAAGTCTTAGCCACCGGACCATCAAGAAAGTCCCCCCTAACAATATTTTGAGTTGGATCTTTCTTCCAATCTAGGACCCATAAAAAAAAATTGAATTAATACAATCTTAAAATGCCAAAAATTTATACGTGCCTGAGTAGAACAGTTTGCTTTACAAGGTTTGCTCATGTTATTTTTTGTGAATTATGATAAATGCAAGGAAAGTTTAACAATCATGGAATGAAAGAACCCAATATGATTTTACAAATGTGTATAAATCCTTTCCTCAAAGAAACCCTCCCCTGGACCTGGAATAATCATATGCCTCTCAGTTGAAAATCCATATTGGTGTGTAAATAAGCAGCTACAAATTTCACTCACCCAATTATTTGTCCTTTCCTGAGTATGCAATCAATTTGGTGTTTCTAAGCATCATTTATTTGGACCACAATCACACATACAACTGCTCATTTTTGCATCTAATTCAGGCTTGGTTCCTCCAGTGGCTGCCTGTGGGCCAAAGTCCTTGAATCAATTTGTCATCACATCAGATGTGAGTGCATTTGACTGTGACCTACACAATTTTAGAAATCAAGTTTTTTCAACAAGGTATTGTTTCTTGAAACATCATTTGGCCTTGCGGGAAATTGACTGGAAACTGGAGTTACTCTCTGACTCAGAGTTCCAAATCCAGGCATTGCCCGAAGTAGCCAAGGCAGTCCCTGAAGCATGTCAATGAGGTGATGCTCTGCAAATTACACAGGGCTGGCCAGCTACTAATGAAACTCACTGTACTCAATTTGGCCCTTTAGATTAAAATATAATCACTTTCAATCAAATACATGGCAGTCATCACTTTATCTGAAATAAATCTGTATGCACTTAATGTTACTGTTGTTTCGTCACTAAACGTCCAACTCTTTGTGACCCCATGGACTGCAGCATGCCAGGATCCTCTGCCTGTCACTATCTCCTTAAGTTTGCTCAAACTCGTGTCCATTGCATTGATGATGCCATCCAACCATCTCATCCCCTGTCACTGCCTTCTCCTTCTGCACTCAATCTTTCCCAGCATCAGGGCCTTTTCCAGTGAGTCCACTCTTCCCATCCTGTGGCCAAAGTATTGGAGTTTCAGCTTCAGCATCACTTCTTCCAATGAATATTCAAGGTTTATTTCCCGTAGGATTGACTAGTTTGATCTCCTCGATGTTCAAGGGATTCTCAAGTGTCTTCTCCAGCACCACAATTTGAAAGCATCAATTCTTCAGCTTAAGTAATAGCAAACTTTATTATGACACGCACTGGAAAAAATGTATACCACAGTTCAGGGTTCACTACAATACTGCATGCAATTATGCCATGCTTGGTCATCTCAATGGTCGTGAGAAACCTCAAGGAAAGGAAGGGGTGGGGAGTAAACGCAGTGAATGCAGAATACAGGGTCAGCTAGAGGAAGACAAAAAATGGTTCAGGGGTTAAAGCTGGGTCATCAGGACGAAACCTTACAAAGTGACCAACCACACGAGGACCTAGGGAATCTTGGAGATGATTAAAAAGATGATTAAGTGACCAAACTCTCAAAGGCACAGGGGTGGATACAGGGAGGGTTGTGAGGAAGGATAAGGCTGATTAAGGAGGGTTGAGTGGGAAGAGGGGGACAAGCAGGTCTGTGTACAAATCCATCCAGCTGCAAAAGCTCAGGGGGACTATGGAAACTGGGGATGCACCACCAAATCCTACCACTTGGGACACTTGTTAATATCACAATGCCCATCCCTCTCCAAAGATTGGGAATCTGTGTTTTTAACAAGCACCCCCAGGTAATTCTCATGACAGATGAGTTTGGGAAGCACAGCCTGTGAAGAAGGGCATTAATGGAAGGCTATTAGTCTTGAATTTGAATACTGACCCCTCCATCCATCAGCCCTGTGAAATTGGGAAAGAGTCTCTTCCCTTGATTCTCTGAGCCTTGGTTTTCTCATTCACAAAAATAAAAATGTATTTATGCCCAGTAGCACTCCTCCACATTAGGTATTATTATCATCATGGACAAGACAGGAGTGATTAAGTACTTTGCCCCAAATCACACTGCTGGTAAATGGCAGTGAGTGAGTGAGTGAGTGAGTGAAGTCACTCAGTCATGTCCAACTCTTTGCAACCCTATGGGCTGTAGCCTGCCAGACTCTTCCATCCATGGGATTTTCCAGGCAAGAATACTGGAGTGGGTTGGCATTTCCTTCTCCAGGGGATCTTCCAGACCCAGCAGAACTCAAGTCTCCCGCATTGCCACCAGACTCTTTACCACCTGAAAGTGAAAGTGAAGTTGTGTCCAACTCTTTGCGACCCCATGGACGGTAGCCTACCAGGCTCCGCCATCTGTGGGATTTTCCAGGCAAGAATACTGGAGTGGGCTTCCATTTCCTTCTCCAGGGGATCTTCCCAACCCAGGGATCGAACCCGGGTCTCCTGTATTGCAGACAGACGCTTTACTGTCTGAGCCACCAGGGAATGGCAGAGCTGAAATCAAACCAGAAGCCACAGGAAGTACAGTGGACCCCACAGTACAGTACAGGAGGTACAGTAGATCCCACATCCTGTGACTGAAGATCATTCGTGTAACAATTAAGACCTGGTGCAGCCAAATAACTAAAAATTATAAAAAATAAATGAACCAGAAGCCACCTGCTCCAGGCATCACACTCTTAAGCCCAACCATGTTCTGCCTCTTCTCCCAGTAAAGAGCACTGAGAACCACAGAGGGCAGACCAGGCAATTTACATTAATTCTTATTCACATCAGATGATAACTTGATGTTCCCACTTACATAAGTTACTCTGTAAATAAGCACAGTTCACTCAAATTAATTTTGAATCAAGCTTTTCTTCCCCAAGATTAATATTAATAATTTATAGGAATCAAACCATGACTCCACCTGGGAGATGGCTCAGGCATATTAATAACAAACTTCACAGCTAGTAATGATACCACAGGTGGTAGAAATGAATATTCAACTAGGTACCAAGCACTTCCCCCACACCCGTTACCTACACTGTGTGTCTAGCTGTAGGTCTGAGCTAACAAAATTCACCATGTGAGACCACCTGCCCCAAGCGGGTTCACCTCTACCCTGCTTTACAAACAGTCTTCTCAATGTATTCCTTGGCTGGAAATTTGCATTCTCTCCGAAATCAAGTCTTATGAGTTCATTTCTGAAGACACTGTGGCATATATCAAAATGAAGATCTAATCACCCGTTGTTCCAACAATGCATTTTTATTTTACCAGGATGTGTGAAGTGATTGTTTCTCATTTGTCATCATGCGCTGCACTCGGTTGGAGGGAAGATGCATCCTGCAAGATAGGACTTGACACCAGAAACTAATTCTGAATTTTCTGTTTAAAGAGCATATATGTATATATATTGCAGAAGACAGAGTCTACTGGGGGCCGTTTTTTAAAATTCCTACTCAAAGTTCTGAGCCTTTGACTGTGTGGATCACAATAAACTATGGAAAATTCTGAAAGAGATGGGAATACCAGACCACCTGACCTGCCTCTTGAGAAACCTGTATGCAGGTCAGGAAGCAACAGTTAGAACTGGACATGGAACAACAGACCAGTTCCAAATAGGAAAAGGAGTTCGTCAAGGCTGTATATTGTCACCCTGCTTATTTAACTTATATGCAGAGTACATCATGAGAAACGCTGGACTGGAAGAAGCACAAGCTGGAATCAAGACTGCCAGGAGAAATATCAATAACCTCAGATATGGAGATGACACCACCCTTATGGCAGAAAGTGAAGAAGAACTAAAGAGCCTCTTGATGAAAGTGAAAGAGGAGAGTGAAAAAGTTGGCTTAAAGCTCAACATTCAGAAAACTAAGATCATGGCATCCAGTCTCATCACTTCGTGGCAAATAGATGGGGAAACAGTGGAAACAGTGTCAGACTTTATTTTTCTGGGCTCCAAAATCACTGCAGATAGTGACTGCAGCCATGAAATTAAAAGACGTTTACTCCTTGGAAGGAAAGTTATGGCCAACCTAGACAGCATATTAAAAAGCAGAGATGTTACTTTGCCAACAAAGCTCTGTCTAGTCAAGGCTATGGTTTTTCCAGTGGTCATGTATGGATGTGAGAGTTGAACTATAAAGAAAGCTGAGTGCCAAAGAATTGATGTTTTTGAACTGTGATGCTGGAGAAGACTCTTGAGAGTCCCTTGGACTGCAAGGAGATCCAACCAGTCCATTCTAAAGGAGATCAATCCTGGGTGTTCATTGGAAGGACTGATGTTGAAGCTGAAACTCCAATACTTTGGCCACCTGATGCGAAGAACTGACTCATTTGAAAAGACCCTGATTCTGGGAGGGATTGGGGACAGGAGGAGAGGGGGACAAGAGAGGATGAGATGATTGGATGGCATCACCGACTCGATTGACATTGGTCTGGGTGGACTCTGGGAGTTGGTGATGGACAGGGAGGCTTGGCATGCTGCAGTTCATGGGGTCACAAAGAGTGGAACACGACTGAGCTACTGAACTGAACTTAACTCAAATTCTGAGAATAAACAAATAGAGAAGAAAGACAATGGCTAAACTGTGGACAAAAGAAATACAGGTTTATTCAAACAAAGAAAAGTGGGGATGAGCAAAATTATATATTTTTAGAAAGGTTCTGTGTTACCATAACCAAAAGTGGGGTCCGACTGCCTGCCACTCAAAAGCCAATAAAGAGGCCAGCTTGGTGGAAAGGAAAGTTTGTTTTATTTTGGAGGCCAGCAACCATGGGGGAGTGTGGACTCCTGTCCAAAAGCCAACTCCCCACCCTACCCGTACCTCTGTGCTGACAATCAGTGGGCAAGTGCTTTTACTGGCTGAAGGAGAGGGCTACATGCAGAAAGAGTACAGTCAGCTCTGACAGTCATCTTGAAATCGGTCATCGGTGATCTGACCCGTGTCATTTTGATCATTTTATGTACAGTTAATCTTCAGTTCTCTGGTCAGTTTGTTCCCCTCTCCTTGAGGTCAATTCCATAATTAGAATTATAGCAGCTTATGTCATGGCTACAGACTGATCATCTTGTAGACAACTTCTTCTACCTGGTGGGAGTTTCAGTATCTATAAGACAGATCACAGGATATGGCTCAGAATATTATCTATAGCTCTTGAGAAGAAACTAAAGGTCCCTGACTATGCTTAATGTCTACATTATTATTATTTGGTCTCCTTTGACTGTTTTTCTGTTTCCGCATTTTCTCATTTATCTGATTAAACTTATTATTTGGCTGAAGTTTTTCACAGACAGAAGGCAGGCAGAAGACATGGAAGGTCAAGGACAATAGGGTCCTGTTCCATTTCATTCCCACAAAGAAGAAAATGATTCCAGAGGAAAATTAAGTAGAGCAGGTAGGTAAGATTTGAAGGATCCTTGCCTTTTGAAAAGACTAAAATTCTACAACTAGATAATCCTTTCTTTGGCTTGGAGCTATACGCCAGTGGTAGACATTCTAATCTGTGTCTTTCTTTGTGTAGAGAATCTATCCTCACCTATTCACGTGACCTGTGCCCCCTAAGCTGTAGCTGCCTGGATGAGGGCAATCCACATAACCCAGAGAGAGTTGGTGCAAAGGCTGGGTTGAGCCAAGCTGATGCTTCTTCTCTAGACTTAGGGCTAAGAAGCATGGAGCAGATCATTCTTTAGTAGAGAGTTGATTGCTAAATTTGACTAGAGCCAGGATTAGAGATGGTGATATGGCCAGCCAAAAACTATGGGGGAGATATATGAGTAGGGAAGGAAAGTCGATCTGAAGAAAGAGGAGACCAATAGAGACAAGCAGAGGAAAAGACCATGTGCCCTGATAATTCTCACTCTGGAATTTGTGGATTCAGCTTCAGTAATCTGCTTATACTTTGTTTCTGGTTCTTGAGGGTCAGTGAGATGGACTACTGCATTCTTCTTCTACATCTTTTTTATTTGAGCTTGAAAGTGAAAGTCGCTCAGTTGTGTCTGACCCTTTGGGACCCCATGGACTATACAGTCCATGGACTTCTCCAGGCCAGAATACTGGAGTGGGTAGCCTTTCCCTTCTCCAGGGGATCTTCCCAACCCAGGGAATGAACCCAGGTCTCCTGCATTGCAGGTGAATTCTTTACCAGCTGAGCCACCAGGGAAGCTATTTGAGCTTATCTCATGGGTTTTTGTTTTGTTTTAATTCCTTGTCACCAAAGGATCAATGTATCAGATCTTGACATTGGTGGGGAACTCACACCTGGCACCAAAGCCAACTCCTATGTCCTCACAATATTTCTTATAAGAATTATCTGACCATATCGAAGCAAAAAAAATGCCTTCTTTTCATTCCTCCCCAGTGACAGATGGTCTGCCTTCCGGAAGCTTTTATATCATCTCACTTGAAATATTTAAAGGAGGTTTCCATACTCTGGAGTTCTGGGTAGTGAGTTTTCTGTCACAAGAAATGTTCAGAATGAGGTTAATTGATTGTCTGGAGGAGATGTATAGGAGACAAACGGAAATACCCAAGAGGTGTTTAAACGAGATCACCTCTACTCCTAACCTTCAGTTTCTAGGGTCACCCTGGCCTCTTCAGTCAGACTGCATGTGTGTTTGTGCTCAGTCACGCTAAGCTCTTTGTGATCCCATGGGTCATAACCCACTGCCAGGCTCCTTGTCCATGGAATGTTCTAGGCAGAAATACTGGAGTAGGTTGCCATTTCCTACTCCAGGGAATCTTCCTGGCCCGGGGATTGAACCCATGTCTCCTACGTCTCAGGTTCTTTACCACTGACACCACCTGGGAAGCCCCTTTGTCAGACTGCAGGTGCCCAGTCTTCTGTCGTTCCCCTAAACCATCTTCCTGTGTTCTCACCTCATTTGGACGTGCTCCCATTCGCCAATGTCCTTCGTCAAGAGTGACCCTCAGAACCAGCCAGGTGTGATCTGACCAGAAAAGAAAACACCCTGCCACTTCTTTTGTCTGCCTTCCCTTCCAAGGAGAGTACACTCTAACATGAAACGATGCCTCAGCAACGGCTCCAGCTGAACCTGGGGTCACCTCAACTGTCCCGAGTAGTAGCAACCTGGACACAAATTTTGATAGGAGGCTGGAAAGGAGGGCATGTGCTCAATGGTGTGCAAACCCACTGCCTTTTGGAAAGACACCATTACCCTGGGGAAGCACAGCCAGTAGGTAGGAAGAGGAGTGAGACAACTCCAGAGGTGAGTTTCCCTTTTGCAGTTTCCTCTGATTGAAACCTCACCAGGTGGCACTGGTGGTAAAGAACCCACCTGCCAAGGCTGGAGATGTAAGAGATGTTGGTTCGATCCCTGGGTCGGGAAGATCCCCTGGAGGAGGAAATGACACCCACTCCAGTATTCTTGCCAGGAGAATCCCATGGACAGAGGAGCCTGGCAGTCTACAGTCCATGGGGTCTGCAAGGAGTCAGACATGACTGAGCATCTGAGAACCTGATTGACCGCAGGAATTCAGCACCATGGAGACAGCCAACCCCAAATCTCCAGAACAATGTTTTCACCTGCCTTCAGTCTAGATTATACCAAAGAACTTCCCCTCGAAGAGTCTTCCCTATCCACACTTCCAAGTTTACTGTCTGAGCATACCTGAAACCTAGACATCCAAAGATTCCACTGTGAAAGCATTTTATGGTTTTTAAAAAAAGAATCAGAGAAATGGGTGCCCTAATACACAAGAATGTATCCCAGGGCATGGCATAGTGGAATGATAAGAGTGAAGAGAGCTCCTTCAAGTCAGCTGTGCACTGCTTCACTGAGACAGTATCCAACTTAGCACCCCACCACCCATGCGCCTACCCCACACACACTCACATACACATATTCATATTTCAAATTGTATCTTAAGCATCAGGACAAACAAGGAACTTCTGTAGATTGATGATTCCCACATTAAACCCAACCTATCAACCTGGGATGATTGGCCAGATAATATTCTTGAAAATACTCTCAAGGATTCTATAGGGGCGTCTGCCCCCACTTCACTCCACGTCATGTGTGTACACATCACCCCATCAGAGGTGCACACTCAAGACATTCCAAAGATGCTATATCCATCTCTTTGTGCCTTCATTCAAAATTACTCAGCATCTGCCAAGAGCTTTCCTTCCAAGAGCTTTCCCTCCAAGTGCTTATCCTGGAGGGAATAGTCACAAGATTACATCTCTACCAGTCGTTCAATACAACAATGGATGCATGTTCAGTCATGTCCGACTGTTTGCCACCCCATGGACTGTAGCCTGCCAGCTCCTCTGTCCATGGGATTTCCCAAGCAAGAATACTAGAGTGGATTGCCATTTCCTCCTCCAGAGGATCTTCTCAATCCAGGGATTGAACCTGGGTCTCCTGCATGTTCATATTCTTTACCGAGTCATCTGGGAAGTCAATACAATACCGTACTGGGTAAATAAGTTGCAAAAGCAAACACACCGTAGGAGTTTAGGGGAAGAGAAGGCGAAGAGTTGGCAGGTTACAACTTCCTGAAAAGCAGGGGAGGTGAGTTGGATGATGAAGCCTCAGTCAGCATGGGTCACAGGAGAACCGAGGAGCCTGGCTGTCATTTCCACTGCCAGCCTGGAGGGCTGCAGGGAATCATTATCCTCGCACGCCTGAAGCATGATGTCTTGAATGTTCCCGGCAACTCAATTACGGCATGCAAATTTTCCGCGGAGTTGACTTCTTGGTCTTCGAGAGCCACGCACACGCTCCTCTGGGCTGTCTGCACGGGGGAAAACATTGTTGGGAAAGGAGCCTGAGGACCAACCACTGGAAAGTGCACTCAATTGCACTTTGGTTGAGATAATTGCTGCGTTTTGTGTGTGTGTGTGTGTGTGTGTGTTTTAAATTGTAGGCTCTGGAGGTGACCGCAAGCAAAATTTGTGACAGACATTTGACACTGAGAAACTGCCGTGTACAGGGTGAAACTTTTCACATCCTCAACCCCTCCCCTCCCCCCAGACTGGTTTGTTGACTAACAAAGGAAAATTATCTAAAACCGCTGGAGTATGTTAGCCAAGTCTTCTCTTTTGTCGTAATGCTCTTTGTGCTGGGCATCAAGATTTCTCATGGTTACAGGCACGCGGATTCCCTTCCAGGCAAGCCCATTCAAGTTCACGGCCCTGGTGACCTTGGCAGCCCAGCAGCCCCATCGGCTCAAGGTGATGCTTCTTGAGCTCGAAAGTACGAATTTGCAGAGACCCCTACCTGCAATGCAGGAGACCGGGTTTGATCCCTGGGTCGGAAAGATCTCCTGCACAGGGGAATGGCAGTGCACTCCAGTGTTCTGGCCTGGAAGATTCTACAGACAAAGGAGCCTGGCAGGCTATAGTCCGTGGGATCTCCACAAGTCAGACACGACTGAGCAGCTAACACTTTCTCGCCCACTGTGGCCTCCGAAGACTTCATAGCCTTGATCAGTTCCTGCACAGCAACCTTCATATCCTCTGGGGAGATGTCCTCCTTTCTGCCTGTGGCCACTTCTGTCTCCAAGAAAGCTGGCGGGCATGACTGTACAAAGCACACCAGTCCATCAAGTGGGGAAAAAAAAAATCCCCAGCCTCATGGAAGTAAAAGGCAGGGCTGTCGGAGACATTCTCCCTGCCCGTAGCCATCAGGACCCTGTGATGACTCCCAGCATTGCAAGGATGTAATCAGAAGGACTGAGTGGAGAGCTTAGAGAGACACTTTCATGGCAAATCTCCAGCCTCAGCCAGGGTGGCAGGTCCAGACCAGCTGGTGGGAGCTCACAAGCCGCCTCCATGGTCACTCCCAAGGGCACCTCCAACAAGATCCCAGGACTCCTCCAGCTGACTTCCCAAGCTGGCTTCCCTCCCAGAGGAGCATTCTTCCCTACTGGCCTTCACAATCCTACTTCTCATTGTCAAGAAGGCATGACAGCAGAAGTATTAGATTGGGAGGTCATACTGACTTTGTTCCTGCCATCTTTTGGACTGGGGGACCTCAGGGAAGCTCTCCATGGCTTGGTTCCATCATCTGAGAAATTAAAATAATATTCATCTCCTGGGGTCCTGGGGAAGACTCAATAAGACAGTGGAGGTGAAAATGATTACCTACATGGCGCCTATCCCAGGATTTGTCACAAATGAAAATAAATAGCCCCACAAACTACCTTAATGAATCAACCAAGAAGCACTTCCAGGGAACCTGCGTGTGTGCTCAAGGCTTCCCCTGTGGCTCAGCAGTAAAGAATTTGTCTGCAGTACAGGAGGCTCAGGAGATGCAGGTTCGATCGCTGGGTCAGGAAGGTCCCTGGAGTAGGAAACGGCAACCCATGGCAGTATTCTTGCCTGGAAAATCCCATGGACAGAGGAGCCTGGTGGGTTATCGTCCACAGGGTGGCAGAGTCGGACATGACGGAAGCGACTGAGCACGCACACAATGAAGATGACAGAAAAGGACCAAGTATTTTCTTTTACCCTCACGGAACTTAGAGCCTAGTTGAGGAGATTATGTAAGCAGGGCCATAACAAATTTAAAAGCAGCAAACAGGCATCCAAAATAAATGCACTCTGTATGCACCACGGGAATCTCAGAGAAGGAGCAAGACCAAGATGGGAGAGTCAAGGAAGGAGAGGCGTTAGCAGAACCTCGAAGGGTGAGGAGGACTTTGATAAGCCCAGAAGACATCCGTCCCCCAGAAAGAAAGGCTTTCAAAAAATGTTAGCTTCCCATGAATTTCCACCATCAAACTTGATCTTTCAAGGGCCCAATTGCCCTTGAAATATTATGAAAACTCAAGCTCAATTCTAGTGTATAAAAGAAAGAAGGGCATCTACTTACTGCCTCCTCCATGAGGCTGTCTTAGATGTAGTACAGGAACTATGGTTTGCGGCTCAGACAGTAAAAAATGTACCTGCAATGCAGGAGACCCAGGTTTGATCCCTGGGTCGGGAAGATCCCCTGGAGAAGGGAATGGCAATCCACTCCAGAATTCTTGCCCAGAGAATTCCACGGACAGAAGAGCCTGGCGGGCTACAGTCCATGGGGTCTCAAAGAGTTGGACATGACTGAGCGAGTAACACATGGTTTTCCAATCTCAGAAAGAGAACTGAAGGCAAGAAAAAGACAAGAGAAACTAAAGCATGAAGAGGGATGAGCATCTGTGTCTGCTGGTTTAGTCTTCCTTCCAATGTGTAATTACCCTGCCAAGGGCTGAGTTGGCCATTTGGAGAGACGATGATGCAGGTCAAGCAAATAACCCACAAATGAGGAAAACAACCTACAGACCGTGGATTGCATGGACCGGGCTTTTCTCTTAAAGGAGATTTGTGTTTGCCAACTAGAAACAAGACCCTGCCTCAAAGCATTTGAATTTGGTAGGAAACATCAAATTCACAGCTCTTCAGCAAAGCCTAAAGTGCTGCCAACCACCTTACCCCTAGAATAAAACATAAGATGGTATTATTTTCATTTTGTGTGAAACATTCAAAGTTCAGGGCTGGAAAATGGTGTGTGGGCTGATGTCTGATAGTGCAGCCAGTTATTATGTAGTGACTCACGAGAAATTTCCAGAGCTACCACACCTTAAAGTTAAACTCACTCAAGCCAGACAGTAAACTATTAGTAGAGATATTTTTGTAACCATAATTTCTAGTCTTTTAACTAATTTTTTTAACTCGCAGCATGGCCAGTTTTGCAAAAGTTATAGAGCATTTTTTTTTTCCTGACATCAGAGTTTTGGAATATTTATCCTTTTTAAAAACAATACAAAATAAAAACATGCCCTTGGGGTATTTTAAGGAATTTTTCGGCCTACCAGCTTGGTCAACCAGCGTTGTCCTGGCGCACTGACTCCACCATGTCAGCCAGCCTGGCTGCCCACCACAGGAAGGACTCAGCTCAGGACTCCTGTGGTTGTGGCCATGTCTGCCCCAGGTACCCAAAAGGAAGTCTCTCTGTGGCCAGGCCAAGCAAGATGGCACCACGCGAGGAGTGGGGAGAGCTGCTGACAGGACACCGGAGTTCTGGGAGAGGCTACTATGAGGAGGAGCTGCCCAGCCTTTCTCTGACACCAAATGAAGCAACTAGCAAAGCAGGCATCCCTCCAGGATAGCCTTTATCCCTCCAGCTGAGTCCAGCTGGGGTCCCCTGCATTAATACACTTCATGTACCCAGCAGGAACCCATGATGAAGCCGCACCTAAGCTTCTATTGAACGTCAACAGGTCTTTAGAGAACTTCTGAAGGGTAGAGCTTGAGTCTCAGGATCTCTCTATAGCAACTGTGGTGGTGCTGGAGAAGACTCTTGAGAGTCCCTTGGACTGCAAAGAGATCCAACCAGTCCATCCCAAAGGAAATCAACCCTGAATGTGCATTGGAAGGACCGGGGCTGAAGCTGAAGCTCCAATACCTTGGCCACCTGATGTGAAGAACTGACTCATTGGAAAAGACTCTGATGCTGGGAAAGATAGAAGGCAGGAGGAAAAGGGGGTGACAGAGGATGAGATGGTTGGATGGCATCACTGACTCAATGGACATGAGTTTGAGCAAGCTCCAGGAGATAGTGAAGGACAGGGAAGCTTGGCATGCTGCAGTCCATGGGGTCGCAAAGAGTCAGACAAGACTGAGTGACTGAACAAAAACAATAGCAACTGCATTGACTGGCTTTTCTTCATATAGTTCTGTTTTTGTTGTTGTTGTTGTTTGTTTTGTTTTGGCTGCACTGCAGGGCATGTGGGAATCTTAGTTCCTCAACCAGGGATCGAACCAAAGCTCCTTGCAGTTGAAGCACAGAGTATTAACCACTGGACCACCAGGGAAGTCTCCCTGCA